>NC_056745.1:1110917718-1111137718 GCF_019279795.1 Protopterus annectens | reverse complement strand
ATCCCTACCCCCCCAACTATATATACCAACTCCAAGATCACATTACAGTGGAGAAAATGGCAAAGTTGTGCTGTGGGGCAAGTATTTCCTTGCCCTTGGTAAATTCAGTGAATCGCTGTAACATATTTCTCTGTATGAGGGTCATTGGTTAGATGTTCGCTGCAATGCGATTCCGGTGAACTAATATAGACCCACCTAAAGGGGTTGTGTGACAGTCAATATTTGGTGAATATAAAAACAACCTACCTCCAGTGTCTCTTTTAAATCACTATATACATCAATTAGTTATCATATTAGAAGATATTTCTCTTTAAAAGGCATTTAACGTAAGTAAAGCAGATCCTCAAGCACATTCGCATCTGTATCCTGAAACATGGTTTCATTGTATTAATAGCACCCCCTTTCTACCTGGGTTTAATGCCTATCACTCTTTCAAATCATCTGTATATGAAGGCAATGTAACCAAATTTATCCACACTTCAGTCACCTCATAAGAAATTCTGCACAATACCAGCCTTGAACTCTTGGAAATGTTATTGTCAATAAACAAATCAACTTATACATTACTAACTATAGATCCACCTCTGTGACCCCTAGTGGCCATGACATCTATTTAGATCATTTGGAGGTTAGGCCTGTTAAAGCTACACTGTTATCCTGGGAGACTTGAACTATCTTTCCATTATCTGCCAAATGTATACCACTATCAACTCCCTGGACCAATGTGTTTCTTCCAGTACTAAAGATTCCATTTTTGTACTTCTCATTCTTAACATCACCCCTATTTGCTGTATAGCTGATGTCACCTCTTCTGAGATCAAACACAATCGCCATGCTATCATATTCTCCCTAAAATCTAAACCTATATCACTTACAAACCCTAATGGTTTGTTAGATTAGGTATCATGTAAATGTACAAAAATACAGCATTCTCTTTGCATAAGTCTAGAAATGCAGCCATATTAAATCAGGCTTCACAGTTTCCATACAGTTTTAGTGAATGAATTTTCAAAAAGTGAAAATAACCTTTAGTCAAGAATATACTGATAAAAACAGAATGTGCTGTACATTTGAGTACAAACACATCTTGTTTGTATGCTACAAGGCTTGGGAAGTAAGGCTAAAGAGACGTGTAGAACTTTACAGGGCTTTGGTATTATTAGGAAATACTTCAGACATAGTTTGCTAGTTCTTTTGGATTGATATGCAGATAGTCATGGCAGTACAGTCCTCAGAAGGCAGTACAGACACTTGGGTATGAGTGTAGAAGTCGTCAAATATCTAGCATTCCAGAATATTAATTATGCTATTCAAGAGGAAATGAATTGGAAGAATATGAATACAGAATAGTATTTCAGTTTATCTAAGGAATATGACTATTAGTACAGAGGACTGTTTCAGTTTGTCAGCACTGTTATTGGAAACCGTATTCAGATAGTCTTGATATCTCCCTCCACTGTACATAATAAAGCTTTCTTAAACAAATGACAGTGTTTGCAGACTTTATTGTGAAAGGTACAAAAAGACTTCCATAAAAGAGGCACTGACACCTGTTTGGCACAGTTCTTGGTAATGTAACAGGCAAAATACATTAATTTCAGTCTCATTCCAGTTTCTTCTGGTTGTTTCCAGTTAATTCCAGTATCCTACAGTCATATCAATTATTTCAGTGTTCAAGAACTTCTCTGCAGCAAACCTCCTAACATTCTCTGATGACCTAAGGAAATTCAACAGCTCTTACCATCGTAATGATCCTGTTACCAAGCCTGTCATATATATACCACTGACGTCTGCATTCATTTCAAATGCTGCACAGAATTATCCATACTTATTCTATATAAGTATGCAGACAAATTCAAAAAACAAATCTCTATGGTGGAACTGGAAAATAAACTCTGTAATAAAAGAAAATAAATACTTTCGTGTCTTAAGCAATAAGGTGATATTTACTCATTACAGACTCCTTAAATGGTTTGTAGGGGTCTCAAAAGCACCATCAAACAATGTAAGGCCAGATACGACTTAAATATCACCACCTCTCTCAGGAATAATGACAAGACCTTCTACAACCATGTTAGAAAGTTTAGAAGTAACATCCAGTACTGCACAGAACTAATCACTTCAACTCTGAAGCGGAGCTCTCAGCTTCTTTGCTTAAGATTCAGGGACAAAGCCAAGAATAATTGGAGATGAAGGCCCAAAATCAGGGACAATTTTAAATATTACTATAATTTACTTAAAAAATAATAGCAGCACGTTTTAGATAAGCAAGTGTTTTCAGACAATAAAAAGTATGTAACTCTAATGTTTGTCATTACTGACTGATTGTAATCCACAGTGATTTACCAGAAAATCAAAAATTTGAAGATGGATGTGGCAAAAATATGAGACAAAATCAGGGACATTTGAAAGGTATGCCCTAAAGTCATTGCTAAAGCACTTATGAACAAATGTAGCTATTTCAGATTTCTCCCTTTCCCAGCATTTTCTTCTACTCTTACACTGTCTTTCCTCTGTAATCTCTTCCTTCTCTTATTCAACCTCAGTCTCTTTACCAGGTACATACCTGAAACCTGCTGAACAATTATTGTGCTGTCCCTATACTTGGGGGTCCCACCACAGATCCTGAAAATGGCAGACCGATATATTATTATTATTTGTAAGACTGTGGAATACATTACAGCTGACCTAATAAACCATGATAATGGAAAGCTGCAGCTCTTACATTCAGACCAATTTGTTTTTGTAAAAGATAGATCCCTGTTTGCTGAATCTTGCAAACTTCTTCAACAGAGGCATTGATGTCCTTGGCAGTGGTTCTACACTTTCTGCTTGGATCTTGATAAAGCCTTCAACACTATTAGCCTTCAACACTAATCCCCACTCTGGCATTGTAGATAAACTCACCTGCCTAAATGAAAACCTCTATCCACACCACTGAATAGTAAACAGGCTTTCTGACTGGACTTATGTTGTGAGGCTTAGTTATACTCTTGTCTTCAAAAAGGCTTGCACTAGTGGTGTTTCAAAGGGCTACACACTTGGCTCTCCTCTTCTGTATATACGTTTCTGATGCCAAGGCTGGCATTACAGGTTGTGGCTTCCCAAGTTAGCTGATGACTGCAAGCTTGGTGCTGGTCTAAACTCTCCAGCTGACACCTGCTTCCTGCAGAATGGCCTAAATCCTGTTAGTACTTGGTGTGCAGATAATATGCTCAAGTGTAGCCTGAAAAATGTAGTATCTTTTGGGAAGGAAACACAACTCCTCCCCCACACCAGTGCTTATCACATAAATGATACCCCCGCAAGGTTGAGACTGTTATTAGGGATTTGGGCACATTTGTGGACAATGAACTGTCCTTTGACTGCAATGTAAAAACCATAGTCTGGAAATTGTTCTACATTGACAGTTTATTAACAAAGGAATATCTTCCAGATCTAATGTGATTATCATCATCTTCTATTCTTCCCTTACTAGGCCTATAATAGAACACAATGCCCCTTTTGACATACAAATGCATAACAAAACTTGAAAAACCACAAAGATTGTCAAAATAAATAAATAAATAAATAAATAAATAAATAAATAAATAAATAAATAAATAAAGCGAGTAAGTAAATAAATAAATAAATTCATTCTGAAGTATGAGCTCCTTGAGCTATTATTTATTTGTTCTTTGTTGACAGGGTTAGTCCCATTGGTTGAGTATTTATACCACTAGGGGAAACACGGACAGGGCATTTCCCCTACTCCCTTTGATAGGTGCTGTGAGAACTTTTACATCCATCTGAGCTATCACCAACTCAAGCAGATGGAACCACAGTTTAGCATCTCATCTGAAAGGCAGCACACTTGGAAGTACAGTGTCAGCAATCCAACCACCTGGAGTAGGAATAGAAACCACAGCCTTCTGGTCTTTCAGCACCATAGGCAAGTATGCTACCTATTGTGTCACTGACATTGGCTGTTCTGATAGGTTAACATCCCTATCACTTAATTCTATCCCTTATAAGCTTTTATGCCATGACCTTTACTTACCTTTAAAAGTCGTGAAAGATCCTGACCCCTGTGACCTCTTGTATGGCTGATAATACCACTGATACATGCTTTAAAGCTTTAAACCTCTATCACAACATTAACAGAACTTGTTGTCATGAAGATATTCTAGGTCTATGGAGCAAACTTCCCCTACATTTCAAACAATGTAGCTATTTTACCATTTCTAAAACACACTTTTATGAATAGCTGAGTATCTATAAATTCCC
Source organism: Protopterus annectens (assembly GCF_019279795.1). Classification (NCBI taxonomy): domain Eukaryota; kingdom Metazoa; phylum Chordata; order Ceratodontiformes; family Protopteridae; genus Protopterus; species Protopterus annectens. The sequence goes on along the minus strand of NC_056745.1, from coordinate 1,111,133,452 downwards.
TCCTGGCTATGCAGATGGGCCCTTAATGAGAGAGTGGTGTTAGCCTTGGAGACTTTACTGGTAAGGCTCCTAATGGTGAAATAGACTGCCTGTCTGCCTGCAATTTAATCAGTGAGAGGCCCTTGACACTGCCCTTGACTTCAGAGAAATTGATGCCAAAGAGGAACGGTCCCAGGATTGCTCACTGATGGACTCTGCTAGTGACTGGCCTCTTTGTAGAGGTGGACTCCTGGTTCTAACTTCCTGGGTCCTGTCTGCGAGCCAGCTGGCTATCCACTGAGTGACATAAGGACAAATAAATAATAGCTCAAAGAGCACATACCTAAGAATTTTATTTATGTATGTATGTATGTATGTATGTATGTATTTATTTATTTATTTATTTATTGTTAGGAATCATTGTGGCTTTTCAAGCTTGGCAAAGCATTTGTATGTCAAAAGGGGCATTGTGTTTTATTATAGACCTGATAAGCAAGCAATAATGCCCAACAGGATGTGTGTTATTGTGGAAATAATACCCACCCAGGGGTGTTCTGAGGCCTAATGCTGCAGGTGGAGGGCCTCTACACCCCCCTGGAAGGGTGTTATTTCCAAAATAACACATACCCTGGAGAGCATTATTGCACATTTTTGAGCAGTACAGATGTCAACGCACGTAGAGATAATAAGCTAACATTCAGTATGTCAGATCAAGGAAGGGGCATCCAAGGTGACTAACCTGCTCAGGTAGCTAAGGTACCATATTACAGTTCTATACAAACACAAGTCCATGTAAGAGGCAGGTTCCAAACTGTAGCCTTGAATAATAGAAAGCCCAGAGTATGGGCAGCCAAATTACCAGACTACAGCTCAGTACAGCAGACAGGTTCTTCACCCTTCTCCACCTATTAACAGTGGTTTTCTTCATGTCAAGATGTGTCTTAAACTCAGTACTGTGAGACTGCTCACTCATCTCATATGCAAAGCCACCCAACCCAGTTTGGTTTCTTCACAGGCAAGTCATGCCTACTCAGCCTGGTGGACTTAGTTGAGAAGGTCACCATACCAATAGACAAGGGCAAAACAGTTTGCATTGTCTACCTTGAACTAGCCAAAACATTTGATGCAATACTCTAGTCGAGCATTGTTGACAAACACAACAGGTTAGGTATAAACCCTTATGTCATTCAGTGGATTGCAACCTGGCTCACAGACAAGTCTCAGAAAGTTAAAATTGGGAGTCCACCTCTACAAACAGGCCAGTCACTAGTGGAGTCCCTCAGGGACCAGTCCTGGGACCACTCTTTTTTGGCATCTACTTCTCTGAAGTCAAGGCCAGTAACAAGGGTCTTTGGCTGATCAAATTTGCAGATGATTACAAATTAAGAGGAGTTATAGAATTCCACACCGACAATAATATTCACCAAATAGGGCTGACAAAGACACATAATTGGTGTCATAGAGCCATGGACTAAAATTAAATGCCAAGAAATGCATAATGGTGTCCTTTGGGAAGTCAGCTACCCTTGGTAATTATCATATTGATAACACACCTCTAAGCGTCGACCCAGTAATTAGGGACATGTGGACACATGTAAACAGTACTCTAGCTTTGACCATCATGTGTCTACAGTAGTGAGGAAATCCTTCTATGTTGTGCAACTTATAAATAAAGGCTTGGCATTAAGGTCCAAGGAAGTCATTGTTCCACTGTATTTGGCATTCATCAGAACTATCATTGAGTACAATACCCTCTTTGGAATGCACCTAACCAGGCACATCCAACAACTGGAAACTCCACAGAAGTTCCTCACTAAAAGAATGCAGGGCATAAATAACATGTCCTATGTAGATCACCTCAAGGCTCCATTCCTGTATTCTGTTTCCTACAGGCTGTTGAAGGGAGATCCATGACTATCACACAAGGCATCATCGGACTGCACTCTGATAGATCTCCCACATATCCACAAAATAAACAGAACTAGAATTACCTATTTTAAAGACTTAAACCTTGCTTGTGATATAAATAGGATGTGCTGGACAGACAGGTATGTATCCCCAAGACTACACCTACCAAGTGTACTAGAACTTGTCAGAGATTTGAGATGCATGGCTAGGCTGAAAAAGTCTCCAGGGTTATCAACCCAGAACACATCTATGAACCTATGAATATATACCTGAATATTGTTTCACCTTGTGCGCATGTATAAGCACATAAAACCAGTACTGTCTCAAAACATGTATAGTAACCTATATCGTAGTTCTAAATGTTCCCCGTCCTTGATTGTTTATAGTTATAATACTAAGAATATATTTTTTTAACATTGAACTTAATTTGTCATACTGTAAATGAAATTATGCATTACTTTTTCTTTTAACTATACCCAGGTCTAAAATAAATGCAATAAACCTTTTTTAATTTTCGTTATATGGTAAAGATTTTTAAGTTTTTTTTTTTTGGTGGATATATGGAACACTGCATTAAATGATTGATAGATAAAAATAAACAAAGTGTACCATTTGTTGCTGTGCATTGTTGTATGGAGTATTTTGTGCTTTTGGAATTCAACAGCAGCTATAAATGAACAAGTTACTAAAACTAAATCAAAAATGCATAACGATATCCTTCAGGAAGTCATCCACCCCTGAAAACTATCATATTGACAACACACCCTATGGATTGACCCAATAGTCAGGGACTTGGGGGCACACATATACAGTAATCTAGCCTTTGACCATCACATGTTTACAATAGTGAGGAAATCATTCTATGTTGTGCAACTTATAAACAAAAGTATGGCATTTAGGTCCAAAGAAATCATTGTTCCACTGTACTCAGCATTCATCAGACCTAACCATGAGTACAATGCCCCATTTGGTATGTACCTAATCAGGCATATCCAACAAATGGAAAGTCAACAAAGGTTCCTCAATAAAAGAATACAAGGTGCAAGTAACATGTCCTATGCAGACTGCTTCAAGGCCCTATCCCTTTATGATGTCTCCTGCAGAATGTTGGGGGAGATCTATGCCTGGCATATAAGGCACCATCAGACCCCTCCTGCATATCTGCAAAACAAACAGCACCAGAATTACCCATTCTAATGCCTTGCCTGTGATACAAATAGGACCTAAAGGAGAGACAGGTATTTATCCCAGAGACTGCCTCTTCTCTGGAACATGCTTCCCCATCCATGTGAAGCAGAGTTCCTCCCTAAACCAATTTGAGTATAACTTGGACAATTAGATGTCGAACAGAAAAATCAAAAAACATGCTCCTATCTTGTAAAGCTGGTACACCCTCCCCAACCATAACTAACTTCTCAGAAAATATAGCCACTCAATTCAGCAAATATATCATTGAATCTATTCTTGCTCTAACCAGCCCTCAACCATCCCCCATCCCCAAAGAGTCACCTAAACCAAACGATAATTATAACAGCTTCACCTTACAACCTGTTCCTATGGACATGATTAAAAAGCTTCTTAAAAAATTAAACCGCACAACATTAGCTGCATATAAACTTCCAACTGATTTTCTAAGAATTGCTGCTGACACAATAGCCAACCCTGTAGCTATTCTTATTAACTGATCTATTTCTGAAAACCTAGTCCCTGATATCTGGAAAATTACCCATAGAATTCCACTCCATAAAGGAGGTAATTCAAAAGAGCTGACAAACTATTGCCCCATCGCTATTCTTTCCCACTGTCTAAAATCCTAGAGAGGTGTATACATACACAAATTATGGAACAGCTAAATACTCACAAACTTCTCTCTAATATACAACATGGATTTAAGACTTTTCATAGCACCATCACTGCTCTAATGTTATTCACAGACACAGTAAACAACCACAGAAACAATGAAAAATTCATATCTGCAATGTTTCTGGACCTCTCTAAGGCATTTAGTACAGTTGCACACAGGAAACTCATGTTCTTTCTGATCTAAATCTCAGTGAGCCTACTATCATTTGGTTTCAAGGCTATCTATCAGGTCAACAGCAAGGAGTTCTATGTCAGAAAGACCTTCCCCAACTACTTCCAGTTGCATTAGGTGTTCCCCAAGGCTCTATCCTTGGACACCCTACTGTTTTCTGTTTATGCTAACAACCTTCATACCTCTGCACTACATGCTACTGTCATAAAGTATGCTGATGGCTCCACATTAATATGTGCCGACTCTTTCCTTCAAGAACTTCATTCACTAACACAAGCCTCTTTTCTTTCTATCTAATCTTGTCTCTCTATCTCCCAGCTTATTTTAAACCATAATAAAACTAAACTGCTGCTTTTCCACCCAACTAGATACACTCCACTACCTCCTTCATTCAACATCACCTCCAAAAATAACACCATTATCTCACCTGTCACCCACAATAAGCTATTTGGGGTTGAAAGCAACTGTAATATGAAATTTGATATTCACATCTCCCATACCATAAAGAAGGTCCACAAAAAAATTGGGTGCCCTATACAGAAATAAGCAATTTCTTACAGGAATGAAAGAAGCCATCACACTTACACACCTCCTCTCAGGACTTACCTACTCTTCTCCAGTTCTCACTAATCTAAGAAAAACAGACATTGTAAATAAATTTGCCAAATTTGCCACATATTCCCTTATAGGTCTCACCACTGCATAGCCCTAAAGCAACTTAATCTGTTGGAATTTCCACTGCTCATACTTTATAACCATCTTATTCTAACCCTTAAAATTCTGTATCACCCTGAAAAAAAAACCCTGCTCTAAAAAAGCTACTTTACCCCCACACCACTATCAGAGAGTTATGCTCCAATAATAAACTCCTCCTGGATGCAACTAAAACAGATAATACAGCAGGCAAATCCCTCTACTCAAATTTTATAGCTCAAAGATGGAATTCCTTAGCCACCAACGTAACAGCTACAGCCTGAATAACACAATTAAAAAACCTGTAAAAGCTCACCTGGCTGATACATGGCTCTGCTCTTGTGCCACTCCTTGCTAGTACCAGCGCGCAGTATAACATTATTCTCTTCTTTCCTCAACTACGTTTCACACTTGTAACCAGTAACTGTCTACTTCTCCTTTCTCATACAGCATTCAGCATTTCCACAGTGCAGGCCACAGACTCTCCTCAGTCTATTCATCATGGTCCATGTATGACCTCTTGTCTGACTCTCAGATTTATGCAGAATAGGGAATGTCCTACATCCATACCTCTCAGCTCTACAGATTTTCGCAGAATGTCCAGATTTTTGCCTCATATTTTTGGTCTGTTTTTCATAAAATTGTCCTTTTCTGTCAAATAAGTGGCAAATCATTCAAGACTGAAGTTAGAAAATGATGACAGGCATTTAAGTTTCAGACTTCATACCCTTCAGAAAATTCATGATAATGCATAAACTGTTATTTTATCAACTGTCTAAGTTTGTAATCCCACTATTTAAAAATTGTCCCTATTTTTGGAACTTTGTCCCACTTTTATTTATGGCTTTGTCCAGATTTTTTGCTCTAAGAGGTTGAGAGGTATGCCTACATCTCTTAGACTTATAATGTGTATGAGTGACTACTCCTGTCGCACATCCAGTATCATGATACCTTCCCTTGCATGTAAAACTGCATATAATAGTTTCTATTAATGAAATTTGTTTCCATGAATGAAATTTGTATCTTATTGTAACCCTTCCTGCATCATGTCACTTTCTCTAAATTGTAAAATTGTATATATTAACTACAATGTTAGAATTTTGTATATCCTTCATTTATTGTAATAACTACTGGCTTTTCTCCCTGGGCCTCTGCTGAAAAAGGACTTGTGCCCAGTCAGACTTTCTTGGTAAGCAAATGTAAAATAAATGAATAAATAATAAATAAAGAAATCATCCCTTTTCTATCTCACTAAAGCCCCAGAATCCCCCACTCCATTTAGTATCTCATCAGCAAATAATACTAATATTTCACCAGTGTCACAAACCAAACTTCTTGGAGTAGTCATAGACCATAACATGAAATCTGACGCACATATATCACAAGTAATAAAAAAGTACACAAAAAACTAGGCACCCTATACAGGAATAAACACTTTCTAACTAAAAGTACAAAGGCCAGTATTGCCAGAACCTACCTTGTCTCTATCCTACTCTAGGTCTCACCAATTCTCACAAACCTAAATAAATCTGACTTAGGAAAATTGGAAACATGCTACAATAATATAGCAAAATTTGCCACAGATTCTAACTACAGGTCCCACCATTGCTTTGTGTTAAAACAACTCTCATGGCTAAAATTACCAAATCTACTAACATACAACCAGCTCACCATGGCCCATCAAATAATTAACCAACCTGAAATAACTCCAGCTCTTCAAAACCTACTAAATCCCTACTCTAATAACCGTGTACTATGTTCCAGTAACAAATCACTATTAAACATAACCAAATCTAGGAAGGCCGCTGGTGACTCTCTACTCAAGCTGTATAGCCAAAATTTGGAATTCCTTGTCTCTAAACATAAAATCAACAACCAGCACTCCAAATTACAAAAAAAAAAAAAAAAAAAACTACTTAAAACCCAGTTATCTAATTCATGGATCTGCTCCTTTGCCAGGCCTGGTTAGTTATAAACTTACTACCAGCAGTTACAGAAATTAAAAATGAAATATGCAATGTCTGTCAAGTTTTTTTTTCTATGTTCAAGCTCTGGGTTTATCCATCTTAGGCAATAATATTGTATGGGAATGCTGAGCAAAAATTGTTAAACTGTTTTTTCTTGTTTAAATTTTAATTGTATTCTCTGTATCATGTAATACTGTATATATGTACTACTTTTCCTATTACTGTAAAACATGGAGCTATTCTCCCTGGCCCTCCACTAAAAAAGGACTTGTTGTCCAGTCGGACTTTCCTGGTAAAGAAATGTAAAATAAAAATAATAAATAAAATATGTCTCCAATAGGCACACCCCCAGATTCACTATCCTTCCGTGTAGGACTAGCTTAGTCCTGCATGGAAGCAGCTGTTTAGGAGCAGGATGGCAGCACATCATGCATATCAATGAAGGCGCGCTGCCTGAGCTACTAAATGGACATGGAGCATGTACGAGTGCAAGGAGCATGTCTGAGACAGAGCTCTCAGAATATACACACCCCTACAATGAAGAACAGCAGTGTATGAATAAGAATGAGTGAGACTGCTCATAGGTGTTCGCATACTCCCAGCAACATCCCCCCAAGTTTACAAGAGCAATAGTTAAAACATTAAATATAAAGAAGTGGTTTTTTTTTATACAACAGATTAAATTTAATCGTAGGTGCGCGGGTTTGCCCATTGCTTAGCTACAGTTAATGCAGCTCAAATGGCACAAGAGGATAAAAAGCAAGATATATGCAAATGAAGCTGTACAGCAATAGTGAAGTGGGCAGAGCATTCGCCTTACAAGCAGTCACTCCCGGTTCGAGTCCCACTCCAGTACAGTCCATTTTCCATGTCAAATCACTTTATGATCAATTTATTTTGCTGCATAACCTACTACATAACATATATTTGTGAACTGGAGTACTGCATTAAATGCAGATGTGAGGTGTCATTGTCATAATGTTGTAAAGTCCACAGATAATCACAAGTGCCCCATACAGTATATGTACACCGGAATCAGGGATACAAATGGAAGGTAAAATGTGTAATGAATGATAAATCCATACAGTTTTCAAATCCACCACCTTCCCAAAATCCATTAGACATTACTGCCTAAATTAGTGTGGTGGTAAGCAGGAGTATGCAGTAGTAAACAAGAGTAAGCATATTTAAGCAGTAGTAAGCAGAAGTAAGTATATTTAAGCAGTAGTAAGTGAGTTTAAGCCCGTTTGCACGAGGGTAAGCAATGCGCACACAGGTTAAGCAATACTGAAGCTAACTCTCTGTAAGCATATTTAACTGGAGGTTAGCATTGCTTACCATCATGCAAACCCATGCAAACCTGCTTACAATTGCTTAAAAGTGCCTTAATCACTCGGTATGCATCAGCCGCTGTTCTGGCCAGAAATAAAATAAACAGCCTTTGTAAGCCTTGAACCGAGGACCCTGCACACTATAGTCATAGTAGTTAACCACTAAGCCATCACAGAAGTACATAAGGTTGAGGTATCACTAAATAGATCCTCACTATAGGAAATACAAACTGAGCATGTGAAAGGAATCTATATACAGTTTTATATTGTATAACCTACTACATAACATAAATATGTGAACTGGAGTACTGCATTAAGCCAGATGTGAGGTATCATTGTAATAAAGTGTTGAAATTCCCTAATAAACATAAGGACTCCATACAGTGTACATACACATGAATCATGGATACCAAACACATATATAACATGTAATGAATAATAAATCAATGCCAAAATGCAAATATAATGCAAATTAAATATTAAGCAATGCTAAGCATTGAACAGCCCAGCTTTGCAGATGGAAGCAATGTGTAGACCAGCTAACTCAGTCTGCCCATTGGTATACCACTTTAAGCAATGCCAACCTTAGGTAAGCAGGTTTGCCCATAGCTTGGCATTATCAAAACCATCCAATCACAGCAATGTATGGGAAACTGGCCCTATTTAAACCAGGTGGGAATACATCTCATAATTGGTTGTAGCTTCCCCCTGTAGGAACTATGTCTGGAATGGGAGAGGGTGTGCACTTTTGGGTGCAGTGCTGGGACATCCAGGAGTCCAGAGTCATGGCAGGACTCCTTGTGAAAGACCATGACCAGAGACTGCTGCAGGGCCAGTACCAGGGTTCCCAATACAAGGCAGAAGCCTGGGACTGTCTTGCCTGTGACCTCACCAGTGCCACTGGCATACCCCAAACTGGTGAGCAGGTCAGGCATCACTATGCTGACCTGAAGTGGAGAAAGGGGGATCTCTTGGATCAGTGGATCCAAGAGGCTAGGAGGATAGGGGATGTCCTAGCCATGTGTATCAGTCCACTACCTGTTTAATAATTGCCAGCTCATGTATATTATGGATAGGTATGGCTAAATATTCTTCTTATGTCTTTCACAGTGGCAGGTGAGTGGGCTGTGAACCAGGAAGCCCATGCCTGTAGACTGCAGTGGTTGCGAAGCAAGGCAGGTTAGTAATACTCTTGCATGTACTGCCTTAGGAAATAAATATAAAAGTAGTAGTAAGTTAATTGCCTGTATAAAATCTGTATTGTTTAAGGCATGTACTGCATACACCAGAGAATAGGGCAGGAAGAGTCTCATATAGGTTGAATGTAAATAAAAGCATAATAGCCTGGTAATAAAGGTCTAACTGCTGGACTGCATGTGTTCACTCTGGTATCATATGGTAATATAGAGTTGAAATCACTTAATAATACTGTCGTATTAAGCACTGTTACCCACACTCTGCTACATAAATAAAATGTGTAGGAATGTCTGCATATGACTGTTGTAATCCCAAGAGGTCATATAGTACAACTGAGAGAGACTTAGAAAGAAAACAGTGAAAAGAGAAGCAACAAAATCCAAATAGCACACACAACTGCAATGTGAACTGTTGTATTTTTTGCACACACAGCCATGGTTCAAATCTTGGGAGTGGTAGTAGGCTGTATGCAGAATCATACCCCACAAGTGTACAGATATGTCCAGGATGTCCAGTAAATTGGCCCATATCTGCTGCCTGTCACCATGTCCTCCTGGCAAATCAGTGGGATGATCCCAGCTGTTTAGGCAGCAAACAAGACATACAACTGATTGTCAGAAATCTATAAGAACAAACCTGTCACTCTAGCAACTCCCCAAAATGTTATGAGAGTAATTAACTAAGTATGTCCCATCTCCATCCCCATGTTGTCAAGCTGTGACCAGAGTGTGTACAGTAACAAAGTGAGATGTATATGCATAATATGAATGTGGAAACTGGTAATTTGTGTGGCAACATTCAGGTAGTGTAACAAACATTGCTCCCAAAGGTCTGTCAGATACAAACACTGTGCCTAGAAATAAAACATTGATATCCTGTACTGGTACTGTTTACTCTGGTATTGTATGGCATTGTTAGTGTTGCAGTTGCTCTGAATAATAAGGTAGTAATCATCACTGTCACCCACACTGTACTACATAATACAACTGTCTAGGACATCCTGTATAAGAGTGTTGTAATTACAAGGTCAGAATGTAAAACCACAGGAGAATTATAGACAGAAATCAGACAAGAGATACACAGCAATATCTATATAGCACACTTAACTGTGATGGACAGTGTTTTATTTTTAGCAGACATAGCCATGGTTCGAATCCTGGTAGTGGTAGTAAGCTGTATGCAGAATCATACCCAACAAGTGTACAGAAATGTCCAGAATGTCCAGTTAATCGGCCCATATCTGCTGGCTGTTACCCTGTTCCCCCTGCCATATCAGTGTGCTAATTTCTGACATGTAGGCAGCATTTCATGTCATATAACTGACTGTCAGACCTGTACATATTTGGAAAATGTCAAATAAAACAAACCTGTCATTGTACAAGTCACTAAAGGTTTAAGAGGGCAATAGTCAAAATATGTCCTGGTTCACCTGCATGTGGTGAAGATATGCCCAGAGTGTGTGCAAGAAGAGATGGACAGGTATGTGCATAACATCAACCTGGAATCTGGGAGTATGTCTAGAAACAGCTAGGTAGTGTTAACAAACAATACCTCCACAGGTATACCAGGTAAGAGGTGTATACTGCAGGTAAAACTCAGTTCATGTGTATAGTTGTCGACAGCCATACCACTGTCCAAACTAAGGCAACAGGGTAGTGTACTAATACCTGTAAGGTACAGATTACAGCACTGACTAAGAAAGTAATGCGAACTACAGAAATATACTAGTTGTTAATTGACATCTTTCTTTCCCCCCACCATATCTGCAACAATAAACTAAATACACAACTTAATCTGTATGTGCTGAATTAACTCTACTGTTGGGACATATGTCCTATTGTTTGATAATTATTTAAATTTGTTTCCATGCATGTGTCATGTTGAAATATTCTCACATTGGTGGCATGCTGCCATCAATGTACCTGCATGCTGTTGTAATGACCACTGTGATTCCATATAGGCATGTGTTCTGTTTGCTATACAACTGTTCCATATCTGGTGTTTGGGTTAATGGGAATATCTATGCATGCTGTTATATCTAATCCTAGAATGTGTTGACTATTACTAACCCACATATGTTGATATAATTTAAACACCATAGCACATTTGGGAAGGCCTGTCCCGGCGGACCAACCTGTCCCACCTCAGCTGGCCGTGGCACCGGGCACCAGCATGTCTGGGGCCCAGCCTGGGAACTCCTTATTTGTTGGTCCTGCACCACCTTTGAGTGGAACTGCCTCAGGGGATGGGGCTTGCCCCCACCGGGACCGGGCGAGGACAGGAACCTGTCACCCATTGTCAGGTCCGGGTCGTGGTGTGTAGTGAGCTCTGCATAGAGTTCGGAGATCTGCTATGCCAGCTTGAGGGCCATGTGTCCCAACTAGAGGGTTGGCCTGGCCCTCCTACTCATCCCCCAGCACAGCCACCTTTGGGGCTGTGAAGGTGCAGTGGTGACTGCCCATGGGTGGGGACCTCAGTCCCACTGTTTCCACTAGGGGGCTCATGGGCTTCCGATTTCCAAACACCCCTCCCTATCAAGGTGTTTATCCCCCACATGTGTCATATACCACCCCTGTATGCATCTTGTTTGTCTTGTCTGTTAACCTACCCAACCTACCTCCCCAAATATACCTACTATCCCTCCCCAACATCCCACTCTCACCTGAAAAAAAAAAAAAGGGCAATCTGTTCCCCTCCCAAAAAAATCTCACCTCATACATAGCTATCCATTTCACACACATCCACTGGACACGTAATCTGGTCTAATTGGCTTAACAACATATTATTGTTGTCCTCACCCCTCTCTCATGGGTATGAGTGTCCAAATCTATCTTCAAAATCAGTGTAAATGCACAGCTGTTGTTGTAGAAGAAATGGGCAGCTATGGACTTTCCCTACACCCTTTCTGCACATTCCTTGCTATTGTCCCTACTGTCTTTCCCTCTTTGTGCCCCTTTTTCACCACTTTCCTGTCAACCCTTTTTCATTTCTTTTAAAGAAATTAGGGCGGGGGTAAGTGGGAGTAAGCACTTTTAAGCAGCAGTAAGCGGGTTTATGCCTGCTTGCACGGGGTAAGCAATGCCTACACAGGTTAAGAAATTGAGAAGCTAAATAGGTATAAGAAACTGTAACCAGAAAGCAGTGCTTACCTCCACGCAAACCCGCGCCAACCCACTTACAACTGCTTAAAAGTGCCTTAATCACTCTGTATCCAACAGCCCTTTTTCTGGCCAGCAACAAAATAAAGGACCCTGCACACCATAGCCAAAGTGATTTACCACTAAGCCATGTCAGATATATATAACCCTGATGTTTTCACAAATATATCATCCAGCACAGTCATTCAACAGTACAGGAAATGTATTTAGACATGTAGATGTATTTATTTATTTATGTATTTATTTATTTTACATTTGTTAACCGTGTTAGTCTGACTGAGCTTTTGGCTCATTTTCAGCAGGGACCCAGAAAGAAAAGCTCCTCAGTGAATAAAATGTAACAAAGTTCCATTACAGTCAGCAAAAAAGTTACTATCGGGTTACAATAGCATGTGTGTGTGTATATATATATATATATATATATATATATATATATATATATATATATATATATATATATATATATATATATATATATATATATATATATATATATATATATATATATATATATATATATATATATATATATATATATATATATATATATATATATATATATATATATATATATATATATGTATATATATATATATATATATATATATATATATATATACAGATATATATCTATAGATATAAAAGAGAACATAACAAATACATTTATGACCACAGGCACCATTACTGGGGGTGAGGGGGCCCAAGCTACATACATCTTGTGTGTATTGATATTACCCCCCCCTGCTCACAGCTAAACAGGTCTGCCCTGCAATACAATACCAACTGCTGCAAGTCCCATAACCAGGACTTGACACAACATGGGCACAAGATGTTAACAGTAATCCATCCCACCTGTATGATGTCAGGCAGGTATCAATAACATATCATGCAGTACAGTCTGGCTACCATAGGGAATGTACAATGTGGAAGCAATACATATTCCTAAGATACATCCACACACACATATATGCAGATACATATATATAGATATATATGTAACTACACATACACAGACAGAACTATGTATAGGAAGATACATATTGAGATGGTGCACACCATATGGAACAGCCAGTATTCCTACAGTTGCCACCTTGTCAAATGGACACTGTATGAGTCACCCATGCAAAAGACAATTGTTGCCTGAAACATATACCCACAGAGAGGTCAAAGGATATAACACCACACACAGGTTTGCATACATGAGAAAGCTTTATTTGTGTACTATTACAGTTGTATATGCCATGTCATATAGCTGTTTAGACTTTGAAATACATATAAACAGATTAATGCAACTCTCAAACAGATAATTTAATACAGTATTCCGGAAAGCATAACATATGTTCTGTCCAGACCAAAGCCTTCAAGTAGTACAACAGTAAAGACAGACTGTGCCACAGGATAACAATCAATCAATAGTATGTAATGCAGATGTATAGTCCAGCGGCCTCTAACTACACTCTGTATGCAATCCCTAGGGGAAAAAAACTTCAGTTGACACAGTGGGATGTATCTGTTACATAACAAGGCATAACTGAAACCATCACACTCACACTGACAAACAGAACAGTCTGTATGACAGAAAGCAGTAGGCCAGCATTTTCCCAAGGTGAATTGTATGGTAATGTACATCCAGATACCTTAAGGCAGCTTACTCTTGATATCCCTCACATGTTGTAACAGCCTAGGTTATTTATGGTGCACCCCACATAGACTGACATACAGGGGCATATACCACTGTTACATACACTGACCTCTGGACTGCAGAAGGGCACACGTGCATTGTGCAGATGAAGCCCACACATATATGGACCCAACCCCACAATATGTGTGGGGGCCACAACAGCAGTGGAATGATGGCAGGAATGGCAGCATGACATACTCACAGGCTACTACATAAAACCCCTGACTGCATGTCATATGGAAAAAGCCTGGTATGTAGGTGGAGGACAGAGGCTGGAACACAGGCCCATATGTGAAATAGTGTTGTCATACACTAAACAAGTTGCTGGTGTTACAGGATAGTCTGCAACATACCCTTAGTCAGGAATATGAAGTCAGAAACACAAATGGATGTAGCCATGTACTGATAGCACTCAAGACACACACTGTCAGTGATATATCTGACACAAGACCTGTGTGGTGGACAGACAAAACATAACAGGCACACCTCTGGCCATCAAGTGGATAGGCCCACAGTTGAGAGCTCTGCAGACAGACTGCATTCCATGTTAAACTAGTATATACACACAAACCGTGTAACACTGGTGCTATACAATGCACACAACAACACTACTCACACTCTGTCTGTAGTTCTGGAACCTCATACAAATATGTAGCTGGCCTGAGTGTGCAAGTTCTCTTGTAAGAGGTATTGCTACCTGCTGTCTGTAACACTGCTGCCCACATTCAGGAAGGATGTCCACCATACAGGAAAGGTAAAGGGACCACGCCCACATGATGTAGGGATTTATAGTAGTGGGTTGCCATGACAGTAGCAATTGAAAGTACTACACAGCATGTAGGTAGCAAGTGGAGGACTCTGATTGGTGCAGAGGCCATCACCTGATCATGTGCATCACCTACAAAAGCCATGCTGCAATCCATTCTAAGCAGCTCAATCCATTTACTGGAGAGAGAGAGAGAGAGAGAGAGAGAGAGAGAGAGAGTGAGAGTGAGAGAGAGTGAGTGAGAGTGAGAGAGAGAGAGAGAGAAACTGAAATCAAAACCAAAACAGAAACAAACCTAGAAAGAATGCAGGCAAAAGCCAAAGCCAAGGAGATAAAAAAATACTTCTACAAAGAAACCATCCAAAACAGACCTCATTCCCACAACAGGTATGTGGAGTATATATATGCATGAAATTGACAGCAGTACTTGGTCCATAATACTGGGATAGATAATGTGGAATGATATATATGTACCATCAGGTGTTGTTGTTGTAATGATGTTCAGCTGAACAACTGCTATGGACAATAGAGTCTGTCCCTGTGGGTAGTGGGCCATACCCATTAACTGTGCAGAGCAGCACTGGCTGACAAGATGTAAGCCAACATAGTGTATGTTGTGTAATGGAAAGCATGTATATTACTGTGGCCAATAGCTGGTGGTGGGAGTAATGCCATAACGATGGACACGTGGGTTCCAGAGCCCACCCCTTGCAGGACACTCAGGTTAACATGTATCATAGCAAGCTTAAAAGCCATAGGTGTGTAATAGGCTTACCTGCAATCTGGCCCTATATATACCCCCTAATGTTAGGCTGTGTCCATATGTGGCACATGTCTATGTTTTAGCATGCAGAACAGTGCAGCTGTGCAGGAAGGAGAGTTATATATTGTGAATCTGATGTCTGAATGTACCCCATATATATATATATATATATATATATATATATATATATATATATATATATGTGTGTGTACAGATATACAGACACCCATATGCAGACAAACATATATATATATATATATATATATATATATATATATATATATATATATATATATATATATATATATATATATCTACCTATATACAAACACACATACACATATGTATGTAAATACATGTCCCCTATATTACCACCACAGTGCTGCATGCTATGTGTGAGGGAACATCACACATAGCAATACACACAGATATATACAGCTGTAAGTGTGTGCAACATGGATGGTTATGTCACATGTGTACCCCTTGTTGGGACCACATTGCCCTTGTCTGTGAAGTAGGGAATGAGAATATGAGGAAGGATAGCAGATATATATTGTGGAGGTGGTTCGGGTTGGTAGCTATAGAAGACAGCCTACAGAGGTGGTATATGACACGTGGTGGGTAAACACCCTTGATGGTGTGTGGGGTCTGCAATGTGGAAGCCCCATGAGTCCCAATATGGAAACAATGGGTACAAGGCCCCCACCCATTGCTAGTTACAACAGCAGTTTCATGGCCCTAAAGGTGCCTGGCCTGGAGGCTGAGCAGGAGGAGCATGTGAACTCTGTGATTGTGTACTGAGGGCCTCAAGGTGCTGTAGCACATCCCACAGGTTTCTGTGAAGCCCCCTATGGAACAGACCCTGGGCCTGACCTTGGGTGACAGGATCATGTCTGTATGAGCCCCGGGGGGGGGGCACCATCCCCTGAGGTGGTTTCACCTGAAGGTAGTGCTGGACCAGTAGATGAGCAGGCCCCAGGGTGGGTCCCACATGTGATGTGGCCTGGTACCATGGCCAGATCTGGTGGGAGAGGTGGTTCTGCTGGCAACTATTCCCTAAATATGCTATTGTGTCACTGTTATAGAACATATGTGGGTAGTAATATTCCACACAATCCCGGAACATGTCCAACAGCATGCATAGATATCCCCAATAACACAGAAAGACAGATGTGCAGCAATCACATAGCAAGCATACCACATGCATATATGGAACCATAGTGGCCCTGACAATGGCATGCAGGTGAAATAGTCCATAACAGGCCAGCAGTGATAGTGTCCCCACAGGGAACATGGCTACAAACACATAGCACAAAGCATGGTACAATACAGTATATGTCCCAATGGTAGGTAAGCTGTAGCCATACCCATTGAGTTGTGTGAACAGTTTGTTGTCGCTGATATGGTGGGGGGGAGACAGAGATGTGTATTAAGAACTATGGTAACCTTGCTGTATGAGTTGCTCAGACCTGTTTCCATCTTTATGTCTTTCAGGCAAGATGTCCCACGGCCAGCTACCAGTGTATTCAGTGGCAGAAAATGAGGTAATTCTTAACCACCTGATGCAACACTATCAGGTTCTCTTCAGCAGGACAGTCCATGAGCAGCAGGAGTGGACCGATCTGTGGAACGATCTAGTCCACAGGGTCAATAATGTCAGCCTGCATAACCGCAGTTATGAGCAGGTCCTGTATCATTGTAGTGACCTGATTTGCAATGCCCATCGGTGTGCTACTGCAGTCCGAGGAGATCACCTCATAACAGGGGGCGGGGGTCATGCCATCCATCCCCCTGACACGTGTTGAGGAACTCCTCGCCAGCCTCATGGCACCTGCCTGCCCGCACACACAACAACTGGCGGAGACCTTTGTGGAGGTAGGTGCTACCCACACACTGGCTGAGGAGCATGCAGGGAAGGTGACAGGGCACATTAGTAGACCACTGTTGCTTAAGCATTTTCATCTGTACAGGAAGATCATGCATATGTGAGATGTCATATATATATATATATATATATATATATATATATATATATATATATAGTATGTTGCTGCGTAGTAGTAATAAACAGATGTGCATAAGCTGTAGTATTGTGGACTTGTACTGTTGATGTACTGTTATGCTGCACCCACCCTGTAGCAATGCCACAGCTGTGGCTACTGACATCACATCTCTCACACTCTTATAGGTTCATAGGTTCATAGGTTGATATTAGGCTATCTGCTCTAGGGCATTTATAAGCCTAGCCAGAGTGTGTTTGGCTTTCACCACCCTTTTAGATTAGTTGACTGTGCCTCTGTATAGCAGGTCACAGAAGGTAGCCCTTTTAAGGTTAGTTTACTGTACCTCTGTCAATCAGGGACACAGAAGAGATCCCAGGGGTAAACTTACGATCTCCCATCTACTCGTCAAGATTTCTCTTGAAGAGGGTCAGTGAGGGCTCTGCCTAACATGGATTGGGATTTTGTTCCAGAGTGAGGGGAGCCTCTGCAATATGAATCTGTCCCTCCAGCATGTCCTATTTATTTCTGTGCTGAGGTTCAAGTCCCTGGAGCGTGCAGCTCTAAGGGATTTGGATTTCCTGAGGTGAAGCATGTCCATTAATTCTGGTTTGGACATGGCTTTATACGTCAGACACAGATCGCCTCTGAGTAGGCGGTACACAACTGAGTAGAGCTGGAGTTTCTTTAGCCAAACTGCATAGGGCATCTGTTTGAGCCCCTTGATCCTCTTGGTGAGATACTTTTGGGGTCTTTCCAGTTGCTGCAGGTGTTGGGTAAGGTACATCCCAAATGGGGCATTGTACTCAATTATGGGCCTGATAAGTGATGAGTAGAGGGGCACAATGACCTCTCTTGATCTAGATGTGAACCCTTTCGTGATAAGGTGGGCTATATAGAAGGTGTTTCTAACCACTTTGACAACGTGATTGTCAAAGGAGAGATTGCTATCTACATGGGTCCCCAAGTCCCTAATTACTTCTTCCGTACTTAATGGATTACCACCTATGTGGTAATTTGTGGGCACTTTGTTTTTCCCAAAGGGGATGACTATGCACTTTTTGGCATTTAGCTTTAGGCCATGGCACCAGTTATCCATCTCTGTGAGACCCTTTTGGAGGATGCTTGTGTCAGCCGGAGAGTCGATTACGGCACCCAGTTTGCAGTCATCTGCGAACTTGGTCAGCCATAGTCCACCCATGTTAGCCTGTACCTTGGAGAAATATATACCGAACAATAGAGGCCCCAGGACTGAGCCTTGTGGGATACCACTTGTAACTGGTTTAGAGTCTGACATGGCACCTGCTATTCTGACCATATGGGTTCTATCCCTGAGCCAGTTTGCAACCCATCTTGTGACATAGGGGTTGATATTTAAGCTGGTGAGCTTATTTATGATGCCCGAGTGGTGTATTGTGTTGAAGGCTTTTGCGAGGCCCAGGTAGGCTGTGTGGACTAACTTCCCTTCATCTATGGCTTTGGTAACTGTTTCAAAGAAGTCAACCAGATTCAAGAGGCAAGATCTACCCTTAATGAAGCCGAATTGGGTAGGATCCAGTGTCTGGAGGTTCCCAATGTCTTTGTTTATGATTTCCATGATGATACACTCCATAGCTTTGCAGACCAGGCTAGTCAGGCTTATAGGGCGATAGTTTCCGGGGTCTGTTGTGGCACCATCTTTGTGGAGTGGGACCACTGTTGCTGTATGCCATTCCTTGGGTACATATCCTGTAGTAAGGCTGAGACTGAACAGTGACTTTATATGAGGGTTTAGTTCTTCTTGGAGCTTGTGTAAGATGCAGCCCGGGACACCGTCTGGTCCCATTGATGCTGTGTTTTTTGCTTTGGAGAGGGCAGCTTTCACCTGTGCATCTGTGATCTCAGGAAGGCTACACTCTGTTGGGACAGACATTTGCTCTTTTGGGGGGAAGTGGGGGAGAAGTTTGCACTGAACCTTTCTGCCAGGATGTTGGCAATGTCTGTGGGTTCAGTGTATTTTTTGTCATTTTGGACTAATTCTAAGCATATCAGGGAATTCCCACCCAGGTTCCTAACATAACTAAAGAAAGCCTTGTGATTATCCTTAGTGTCCTGTGCAATTTTTCTCTCAAAGCTGGCCTTAGACAATTTTATGAGTGCCCGTAGTTTTTTGCTAATACTGATCAGAGATGCCTTCCCTTTTTGGGATTTTGCTCTATCATGTAGTAGCTTCCTCCTTCTATTGTATAGTTTGTTTATGGCTGGGGTCCACCAGACAGGATGTCTGCCTTTGGAGGATTGGGTCTTGGTTTTATTTGGGATTGCATGATCCATGCATTCCTGAAGGTGTTCATAGAATGCATTTATAAACGATTCTGCAGTCTGGGCCGCATTTTCCACAAGCCCGGGGGCTTTGAAGGATTCCACCTTGGTTTTGAGGAGTGTAAAATTTGCTTTAGAGAAGTTTTTCACTTTGGTTTTCTGGGCAGGGGGTGGGGTCGGGATGTGAATATCCAGTGAGATTAGTTTATGGTCTGATCTTACCAGTGAGGGATACACTTCTGGTCTGGAGCATAGAGTCCCCATGTTGGTGATGACCAGGTCCAGTATGTTTTCCCCTCTTGTGGGAGTGGTAACAAGTTGTTCCATAGCATTTGAGTTTATAAATTCTAGGAACCTTTGGGCTAGGGTGTTGGAGCTAGAGTAATGCTCCCAGTCTATGTTTGGGTAGTTGAAGTCGCAAAATATAATGGTGTTTGGAGAGACCTTCATATTTTCCAGTGTTCTCAGGAAGGCCGAGTGGGGTTCCTGGGTTTGGGAGGGTGGTCTGTAGCAGGCTATAAACTGGAAGGCAGTTTTACCCACTGTTAGTTGCACATGGATAGTCTCTGATGCTTCGTGCTGTGCCATCAACCTGGAGGTGTGGGTATCTTTGACGAATATTGATACTCCCCCTCCTTTTGTGGTTCAGGCCAAGTTTTGGGGCCAAAAAGCATGGTATGAGGTATAACCTGGTAGTGCTGGGGTGCTCTCGGGAGCCTTGAACCAGGTTTCTGTTACTGCACAGATATCGATGTTCTCCATGCTAAGGATAGTTTTGAGTGTGTGCATCTTGAGGTTTAGACTTCTGGCATTGAGTAGCATTACTCTTAGTTTCTTATCCCTTGTGATACTTATGGAGGTGGGTTGGTCTTTTGAGCCTTGCCTAAAAAGGCACTATGGGGGTAGCAAGAGCCTTTGCCAATATCCAAAAGCCCAGGGGTGACAGGTGCAAGCCATCCCTAGCGAAGCATTGTGGCTTGTCGAGCATGTCATCCCAGGCTGACAGGCATTGGATCCCCTTTGAATGACACCAATACTTAAGCCAATTGTTGAAATTGATCATCTTGTCTTCATATTGTGGCATCATTCTTGGTGAGGGTAAGATGCTACTCAAGGTCAGGGTCATACCGGCCTGGGCTACATGCTCAGAGAGCGCCTCTATGTCTCTTTTCATGTAGTCCAGGGAGGTACGTCTCAGGTCATTCACACCAGCATGGACAATGACTGAGTCATATTTATACTTGCCTTGGAGTGACCTGAGTGCGTGTGTTATGTGGAAGATCCTAGTGCCCAACAGGCAGCTCACCGTGACCTTCTCCTTGTTCAGCCTGGTGAGCGGGACGTCAGTGCACCTGACGGTAGAGTCACCTATTACAAGTGTATCAGGTGTGTTGTTTAGCCTTAAGGGCTGTGACTGTTTGGCACACTGGCTTTGTGAGCCATGTGTTGCATGTGTTTTGTTTTGGGGTAGCAGTTGCTTGGGTGTCTGCTTTGGAGGTCTCTGCTGCTTAGGCAGATTTTTATTTAGAGCCTCCGAGTATGTTTTTGTGTGTTTATGTGTTTGGTTTGCTGTCGTGGTAGGTCTATGTGAGACTGGAATTGTAGTGAGTGTGGTTTCCTTCTCCTCCTAACTGGTTACGCCAGTACTGAGTTGAGAGAGCTTAGCCTCCAGTTTGGCTATATGGTTGCATCTCTCACATGTGTTGGAATTTTTGGGAGGAGGAGAGGGTTGTCTGTGTACATGAGGCAGTTGTAATATTGCCTCAAGATTCCCAGATTCACCAGCTGGACCGGAGAGGAGATTGACAACTGACCTTTGAACATGCTAGAATAGTATTGGGAATTCCTTTATAATTGAAAAAAGGGCCAATGGGGAACAAGGTACTCAAGGGGAGTTTGTGAGGGTATAGTGCTTTTAATTTTTTAGTGCTGACTTAGTGAGCAAGTGCCAGGTAACTTAAATGCAATGTGTTACAGGTAACTTAAATGCAAAAACGACAAACAGTAACTTTCTTTCAAGTGAAACAAGGAAATAAGTACAGTAAGCAATGCAGATATCACTAGGGATCCACAGAAGTGCTGAAAAGCCGCGTTTTAGGTGGAATTAGTGTTTCAGGGAAATAACAAGCAAACAAACAACAAGCATACAAACAAAGCTAGATTCAGCAGGCCTGGATCTAGTCTATGCTACAGCAAACAAGGTGCACCAATTTCAGTATGAAACAGTTCAAATATGCAGGCACTATAAGCCTTTAACCAGAAATTCCCAGCTCAGAAGGGCAGAGTCCAGCCTCTCCTCCCAAAAGAGTGCAGACCACGAACCTTATTAATGTAAAATAACTGGCCTGAAGCCCAAGTGCTTAAACGAGAACTAATACACTTTTAGAATAACAGACACTGAGCCCTCAATCAGCAGTTCCCAACTTAGAAGGATGTAAGCTACCTGTCCTGCCACCACAGTGCAGGCCACAAACCTTCCTAATGTAAAACAACTGGTCTGAAGCCCAAGTGCTTAATCCAAAAGACTTAGAATGATAGCTACACTTTAATCAAGTTACTACCAAGCAGTAATAAATACAATTGAATACTTTAAAGAATGCCTGGATTAGTGCTCAAGTTATACAAACAAAGCTAGATTCAGCAGGCCTGGATCTAGTCTATGCTACAGCAAACAAGGTGTACCAATTTCAGTAAGAAGCAGTTCAAATATGCAGGCACTATAAGCATTTAACCAGAAATTCCCAGCTCAGAAGGGCAGTGTCCAACCTCTCCTCCCACAAGAGTGAAGACCACAAACCCTCTTAATGTAAAATAACTGGCCTGAAGCCCAAGTGCTTAAACCAGAATTAATACACTTTTAGAATAACAGACACTGAGCCCTCAATCAGCAGTTCCCAACTTAAAAGGATGTAAGCTACCTGTTCTGCCACTACAGTGCAGACCACAAACCTTCTTAATGTAAAACAACTGGTCTGAAGCCCAAGTGCTTAAACTAAAAGGCTTATAATGAGTTACAGCAAGCAGTAATAAATACAATTGAGTACTTTTAAGATGACGCAAAAGCAAAATAAAGTAGGAAGAAACACAAATACAGTAAAAGCAGATAATATATATATATATATTTTTAAGTGGAAAGAGAGAAAGGAGTAGCAGAAACTAAGCTGATTGGCCTTCTCAAATGTTCTCCCTGTACTGGGTAGAATGAGGTATTGACACTAGACTGGGAGGAGGGTCCCAGATCAAATTTACACTAGGGGTGGGCAACTGCAAAGCCACCAACTATCAAAACACTATACCAACATAGAGGGAGGGTGGGAAACAAACTGCAGAAATGTTTCTCACAGCTGAAAAGCAGCAGTGAGCCTTTAAATGAAAGCGCCCTTCTCCCACTACACTCAGCGATCCAAGAGCTGTCAGAAAAAATGACCTCTTTCGGTTTCACAATAAATAAAATAGCTGATCGCTTGGACTTAGTGGAAGATAAATCTAAAGCAAACGCAATAGAAATTGAACATTTAAAAGCTGAAATCCAACTCAGAGATAAAACCTTATCTGACATTCAATCTAAGATTATAGACCTGGAGGCTAGAAGTAGACGAAATAACTTAATAATCAGAGGTCTATCGGAAAAATATGAGCCTCACCAATTAACTGATACTATCACTCAAATTTTTAATAATCTTCTTCAAGTAAATAACTCTCCTACTAAATATACCATCGAAAGAGCGCACAGAGCTCTACGGAAGCAACAGACACCTGCACCTCCAAGGCCCATCTATGTAAAAATGCTTAACTACCAAGATGCGCAAAACATTCTTTCAGCTTTTAAAAAATCAACTAATTTTACTTGGAACAACCAGAAAATCTGTATTTCACAAGATTTATCTAATGAAATTAGAGAGAAGCGTCGCAAACTCTTTCCATACTGCTCTGATCTTATCACCCGAAAAATAAAGTTCCAAATGAGATTTCCACACTCATTATCTTTCACCTTATCTTTCGCCTTTAAAGAAGCGAAGCTAAGTATGACAACTCCAAAAGAAGCGGATATAATTTTTATGAAATGTTTTGGCTCAACGCCTTCCACTCACTAACCTTTCTAGAGTCTTGTGCCTGCTAGTTCAAAACGTCCTATTATTCTGTATGCTCCTTCGGACATCAGTTTCCTTTACATTCAGTTGGAATCAACAAATTATTAAGCTCTTCAATTGATTTATTGATTTAAATGTTATACTGCTTCCAGTTGCCCTGGGGACCCATAATCCATAAACACTGAGGAAGATCCAGAAGGTAACCCTCCTATAACCGGAAATACAGAAAACAAACTTCCTCCATCTTTACGAAGCAGTCCCAACACCCTCAACCCCATTTAAATAGAGCTTTGAGGTACTTATTTTCTAGACAATCACTAACTTGCTATTATGTCTCGATCTTTTCGGGGCTTACGAGCTCCGCTTATGTATAGAAACCTATAATACTATCCGTGCTTGCTAGAAAACTAAGGCTCAAGATGGATGTACTGTTTCCAATCTTTTATGTCAACAGACACTTAAACAAACATTATTGTACTTCGCTGGCCCTGGAAAATGAATACGTGACTTTTGCTTGCTTTGACTGCAGCGCTGGACATTATAAATGCATGTGCTCACTCTTTCTTGTTAAGACTTTGCTCTCTTTGATGGCTCCTTTAGTTTCTTTTGATTATTGTTCTATTTAGGTTAAATAGCAGGTTATTCTATTTTTTCTTTTTACCTGCTCTACAAAGTTAGGTTTAATCCAAGAATATTATAACTGTTCTAATTAACATACTTTTTTTTTTTACATGGATCTTAAGCAGGTACCTTTTTATTTAATGGGTCTCAATAATATATGTGCTCTATTACAATACATTTTTTTCTCTTATGAATACACAACAAAATTAAAGACAAGAAAGAAAAGAGAAAAAAAAAAGAGAGCACTGGCCTTAAACTGGAAGTTATTATCTCCTCATTGCTGAGTTTTTAAATATATGTCTATTCTCAACTCTAACACTAATCTATTTTGTTCTAAATTTCTTTGGTGTCATTGAACAAACAAGTCAAAGGCAAATATATGATTATTATGCTACTATGAAGAAATAGGTATGATTTAGAGCTACCCCAGGTGTACAGTGTTAATCTCTACACCTCATTATTCAAGTATACTAGGGGAGCTGCTTTTAATACCTTGTGTGGTTGCACAAATATAATCCCCTAGAAGAGTACACTCAGAATGTTTAGAGTTAACTGAATTCCATGTTTTATGATAATCATTCTATAATGATCCATTCCCTCTAAACTATCCTTCAGGAACAGGAAGCTATGAGGATATGGTAAGAAGGGTCTTTAGATGACTTGTGGGGGAATCTTTTTGATGTTGTATTATAATTGTAAATATTGTTGGTATTTCTTTGCATTTCATTTCATTTCCCTTTTAGTTAAACTGCTTTTTGACATTGTATATAGTTTTCCTCCTCTCTCAATGGTAGGAAATTTGTGGCTAGGCACGGGGGTAGGTTTGAGAGAGGTGTGTGCCATTACCTTATATACTTATACTTACTGCAGATTCACTAACTACCTTCTACTTTTATCTATACTACACCTCAATTACCTGTATATCTTCATTCTGTTTCTATTAAATAATGGTTAATTGCTGGAATATTACATCCTGGAATGTTAGGGGGCTTCAAATGAAGAGTAAAAGGAATCTGGTCTTACATTTGCTTTATAAATCCCAGGCTGACCTATGTTTTATACAAGAAACCCATATGAAAGATGTTGAATGGGGGAAGGAGAATAATAGAAAATGGGTAAAAGAAATTCTAACTTTGGGTAACTCTAATAACTCTAGAGGAGTTGCTATCATTATCAAAGTCTTTTATACCTACGATTATTGACCGTGGGATGGACCAAGAGGGCAGATGGTGCTATTTTATATGTTTGACTCATGAATTAAACAAACCTACCCTATTTCTTAATGTGTATAGCCCTTGTACAGGTCAACAAGATTTTATTATGGAGATCTACAACCTTCTTCTTAAATTCCCGAACCATATGTTTATTTTGGGGGGGTGACTGGAATATGGTCATTGACCCAAATATAGATAGATCAGGTAAACCGACAACCCTAAACCTACAGGATTCCTTGGTCTTAAAAGAATTGATCCTGGACTTTGATCTGATTGATCCCATCTCATTTGAATGTGGCCCTGGGAATAATAATAGCTTTACTTACTACTCAAAATGTTACCATTCTTGGTCACGTATAGACGATTCCTAATATCCAACTCTTTAACAAATGAGCGAACCAAATTTCGAACGGAACCTAGATTCTTATCTGACCACTCAAAATGGAGATAGACTTTACTGCTAACCCATCCCCAGCTTATAAAAATTATAATTGGATACTAAACAGTAATTTACTTAAAGAACAATCAATAAAGGAGGAAATCTCCTATACTCTTAAAGAACTCTTCTCCCCCTCTATAGATAGGGACATTCCTTTTGATATTCGGTGGGGTGCTTGTAAAGCAGTATTGAGAGGGATATTCATTAAGAAAGCTACCTATCTTAAAAAACTCAGCAAAGCTCGGGAGGATGAATTAAGATCAGAAATCAAGACCTTGGACGATAAGCTTCTAGAAAGATTCTCCCCAGAGCTAGAAAAACAATTATTTACCAAACAAAAAGACCTGCTGGAAATCCAACATTCCAACTTTTCACTTCTAGAACTCAGATATATTGCCAAATACTCTGAATCCTTACAAACACCGTCCAAGGCTCTTACTAGACTGATAAACTGTTCGCCCAAAACCCCAAGAATTACACTTATAAGACATTGTAATACTCTTTATAATTCGAATACACAAATCATCCAATTATTCCATCAATTCTATAGAGATTTGTATGCTTCTAACACCTCATTATCTTCTCAAAGTGAGATGAGGGAATTTCTATCCAACCTTTCTTTCCCTAAATTATCCAGAACTCAGGAAATCGACCTCTCAATCCCAATTAAGATCTCAGAGATCCACGAAGCTATTGACAATCTTAAATTAGGCAAAGCTCCCGGCCCTGATGGGTTTACCTCCGAGTTTTATAAATCCTTCAGAACTATTTTGGCTCCCATTTTGCTTCAACTTTAGTGGAATCTCTGACAAATATATTAATCACTCCAAAACTATTTTAATTCCTAAAAACTCCCTAGATACCTCTAATTTAAATAACTACAAACCGATCTCTATCATGAATGTAGATATAAAAATCATTACTACTATCCTGGCTAATAGACTTAAAAAGATGATGCAAACCCTAATCTCCTCAGAACAGTCAGGATTCACGTCCAACAGACATACCTGGGATAACTCTCTAACTTTAGAGTCTATGCTAAACATTACTAAAAGGGAAAGAAATCCTATCTATACTTGGGTAATAGACGCAAGTAAAGCCTTTGATAGGGTTAACTGGGACTTTCTATTCTTGGTATTATCATCTTTTAATATCCTCTCTGATTTTATCAGTAATATTAAAACACTATATCACAGCGCATACACAAGACAATATATTAATGGACAATACTCTCAACCGATAAAAATTGCAAACGGCACCAGGCAGGGTTGTCCTCTCTCGCCTTTATTATTTAACCTTTATCTTGAACCCCTCTTTTTGCTTTTATCTCAGCAAACACATCATTCTATCCCTATATTCTATAAAACCAAGATTAGCCTGACTGCTTTTGCAGATGACTTGAACCTTTACTTTGAACACCCAATGACTGACATGGGAAAACTAGAAAGATCCTTGAACACCTTTGTTGATATAGCAGGGTATCAAATAAATAAAAATAAATCCTGTATTTTCCCGATCAATCCCCTCGCACATAGAAACTATCTATTCCCTGATGTGTCCTGTCATGTAGAATACTCCTTTAAATATCTAGGAGTTCACTATGACCACACCTCTACGTCTATTCTTCAATCTAATTTATCCAAAGTATGGTCTTCCGTTTCCCAGGATATCTTAAGATGGCAAAAACTGAACCTCCCTATGCTTGCTAAAACTTCTATCATTAAAATGAACGTCTTTCCTAAACTTCTTTACCTATTAAATTCCTCGTTTTCTTCCTCCCCCATCTCGATTTTTAACAAAATTCATAAAGCTTTCGCTAAATTTATATGGCACCCTAAATTGGTTAGAATCTCATATCAAAGGCTTACTTTACCGAAAAATCTGGGGGGATTGGCTATGCCCAACCTTCTTCTATATTATAAAATCATTCAAGCAAACTAAATTTACACAATTGCTAACTATCAACCAAACTCTACTAATTGGTCTCCTCTATGGGTTAAACTATGGTATAACTATTCCTTAGCCAATAATCTTAACCCTAGAGCATTACCCTTTGTTAATAAATACTATCTTAAAAAATTAAAACTACACCCCACTCTTAAGGGACTAATAAAAACTTTTCAAGATTTATTTCGAGACATCATACTAGAGAATGCCCTCCTCCTATTTCAGCCTTTCCATCTTAATCCTAATATAACTTTGAACAACAAAATGATCATATTGGATAATCTCCCTTTAATTAAAAACTTTACTTTATGGGATATACAGAAATATAACCCTTTATCCTTAACTGATCTATGAATGGCTTTGGGTCTACCCAAAAAATATGTTTCTATTTTGAGACAAATTAGAGAATTAACCCTATCCATAATTAATAAATTCCCAAGTACAGATGAAGAACAGAAGCAGGTAAACTCTCTACTCCAAGTTTTATCCTACAAGAAAAACATGATTTCAATAGCCTACAAATCCTTTTCCAACTTTACTAATCAAGGGAAAATCGTTTTTGCGGAATACTGGGATCTCCAAGGTATTAACCTCATGTGGAATCAGAAACACCAGGCCATTAAACATGCTCTTATGTTCTCGCCATATAAAAAGCTTCTCTATGCACAATTCATGATTGTAAACAACTTATACCTTACCCCAGTTCGCTTAAACAAATTTGATCCTCATCATTCCACCTTATGTTCCTGCTGTTCTTACCCTCATGCTGATATTATACATATTCTGTGGTTTTGTAAATACGCACACAACATCTGGTGTTCACTTAAAGTCCGCTTAGAGAAAATGGGATACCATAAATCCACACTTTCCTGGGAAATGGCCATTCTGCATATTACAAACACCCACTTGCCCAAAATCAAACTACATGCTCTAATTATTATTTGTCTCCTGATCAAATTTTATATAACTAAACATTGGCTGGATCGTACTAAACTTAGGTGGAAAGATTTTAAGGTAATAGCTATCCAGTACATTAGATCCCATAAACTGTCAGTAATTAATCCTCACAAGTGGGTATACTTTCAGAAATTGTGGGATTTCATCTTTTTACTCTTATCAGATGATTAGCAATCTCTCTGTACTAAATACTTACTTTATCCCCCTAATTCCCGTTAATAGGAAGGTATGAAAACTGCTGGTGAATTTGTAGTATATCAAGTCTTATTTTTTATCGGGTTTTCTTTATGGATATGATGCATCTGACTCTTGTGAAGTTTGGCACATTGTATATTAGTTTAGTTGCATTTGAACCACCTGTATTTTCTCTGTGGGATCTTTGTATTACTCTTATTTCAAATGTTGTATATTTTCTTGTATATTTTGCTTGATTTCAATATGAATAAATAAAACTGTGTTTCAAAAAAAAAAGAAAGTTTTAAACAGCTAAAGGAGCCTCTAGAAAAAAGAGTTTAACTGCAACAAGTTATCAGAAACAAACAACCCAACAGATGCTTAATAAAAGTGGACAATTTCCAGTTAATACCTCACACAGTGAAACTAGCTAGAAAAATACACAGTACACAAAGTGCTATAAATAACAAAGAAATAAAGAACAAAATAAACAAAAAACAGGATACTTAATGTTATATATTATTAGCTCCGAGTTTCCTCGGTTTATTCCTTCGATAAGCTCAGTGTGAAATGCAGACAGTAGTTTACAGTTACTTTCCACATGTCAGATCATTATCCATAGGGGATATATACTGTGACACAGCTCACACACCAGGAACATGACAGTTAGGCCTCAGAGTCCAGCTATGCCTGCAGGGGTGCTTGTTATCAGTACTACATTTGGCAATCTACTCTTGCCTGGGAAAGCACGGTCAACAGTAGTAATGCCATGATACACTACATGCCAGTATGACAGCATGTAACCTGAGTTACTACCCTTGTATGTAACACATTCACATGGATAACAGTGATGTACAAGTCTTATATACTTGAGTGTCCCAGACATGACACTCACACCCCTTGCTACTGTAATGACGGCATACAGAAGCATGTTTTGTACATGACATTACATACACTTATTACAGATGTCATTATCCTGCTATGTTATCAGACTGGGATGTGAGCACTGGTTACCAGGTCTGAGCCATGCTTCGCAGGTGTCAGCATTGCTATAATATAACAGCTGAGCACATTTGCGTACTGGTATGCGAAGCCTACATGGTATAAGCACCCGTACGTTTAACTGTACATAAGCACCACTTAGCTTCACATAAACCTGCGCAAATGCACTTAAAGCTGCTCAAAACTGCCTTAACCGATCTGTATCCAACAGTCCTTGTTCTGCCCAACAACAAAATAAACAGCCCTTGCAGGTCTTGAACCCAGAACCCAGTACACTGAGGTCACAGCAGTTAACCACTATGCCATGACAGCTGTGAAGACAGTTGTTTTTCAAATATATCTGTCAGTACACATATTGAATAGTATTGAACAATTGCTTTGACTTCCACAATTGTGTAGTACTTGTTAGTGATATTACTGCTGCATCACATATGTTGTTATATCTAAATATACACATATCAGATACATACGGTGTGATACATCTGGGAAGGTATACACAATCGTAATGTTTACACAGGACAAGGATATGGATATATACATATGTAGATATAGGTCTACATGTACATACACATATATATTCACATACATGTATTTATATGCATCTGTATAGTGCATCATATATATGGCCATTTTTAGATCTCTCTGTATATATATATATATATATATATATATATATATATATATATATATATATATATATATATATATATATATATATATGCACATCTTATGTGCACAGATATACTTATTTATGTTGATATATATGTAGATATCAGCAGGAAAAAAGGCAATGAGTGCACCATGAGCTGAAGTCAAAAGTAAAATATCAAGTAAATCCAAAAGGTCTTCTTTATATATAAAATCAGACTGTCTGATGAAGCGTTGGGTAACAACGCGAAAGTGCTTACAACTTGCTATCTCCTGCAGTTTTATCTTTTGTAATAAACGAGGGTTTTATATATAAAGAAGACCTTTTGGATTTACTTGATATTTTACTTTTGACTTCAGCTCATGGTGCACTCATTGCTTTTTTTCCTGCTGATTTGGTGTTTCTGAGGAGAGTGCTTTACCTGGCAGTGGGTTTCTTTTTGTTTTATATATGTAGATATCTATAACTATATATGCATACATATCTAATCAGATATACCTATTTATGTCAATATATATGTAGATATCCATAAATATATGTGCATATATATCTATGTATATGTATATATTTGAGTTTGTATATATATATATATATATATATATATATATATATATATATATATATATATATACACCACACTCTCCAAATTCCAGCACCAATTAGCATATGAACACCCGAAATGTGTGTTGTACTAATAAATGAAACAAAATAAAAAAGAACTCCAAACAGAAACATAGCTTGGTACTGCCATAGATTTAATGTCCGGCTCACAAGAGAACACAGTACACAAAACACAAACCTAGGTTTCGCCCCTTGGCATCATCAGTGTGTATTGCCAGTCGGGAACAGAGACTTATTTATACCCCTTTCAATCAGCATGAATTAAAGACACCTTTGCATTAAGCAAATACAATTGTGATGTTTTTAAAACACCAAAACCATAGCACATACTACAATAAAGATTATAGATACTTTAATGCATAGAACTACCTAAATGCATTATTAATTCAACTAGCTCACTAATTGATACATTTTATACCCTAAATAACATTACCAATGGTCCTTTAGACCCAGTTTGAATAATGCTCCTAGATACACTATCAATTTCCTTTCTTTTTCAGTTAGTAACCTATGTTTGCTAATCAACGTTAAGTTTTCCCCTACTACCTGATCGATACCCAGAAAAATGAAGTGTGCTCCTGCATGCATTTGAGTGTGTTTGTACAGGGCACTCCGTGCTCTTTTACAATTAATATCGCTGATATGTAACGCTATTCTCTGTCGAAAAGATAAAGAGGTTTGGCCCACATAAAAAGCCCCGCATTGGCACACCACCATATAGATCACCCATTCACTACTGCAAGTGATCAAATGTCCAATATCATATACCTTGGGTGTGTTTATAGACGTGAATGATTTAGTTTTTGAGATGACCTTACAATGGACACAATGTCCACAATATGTACTGCCCATTATTTTGCTGGCTTGGTTATCTGTAACTTTTTTATAACTCTTTTTGAAGTTAGCTAAATTTTCACCTATGGTCTTCCCTCTCCTATATCCAAAGGAACACCTTGAGTCTATTAATGTGTCCAGAAACCTGTCGGTCTTCAATATGTGCCAATGTCGTTGTATTATATCTTTTATTTTAAAGCTATTGCTTCCATACTTAGTCATAAACCTAATGACTTGATTGCCTTCCGTCTGTGGCCTATCGAACCCCATTAATAGTTATTCTCTGGTACTGGAGTCCACCATACTTAGGGCTCTATCAACTTGCCTAGCTTTATAGCCCCTTGCCAAAAATCTAGACTTCATCTAATCAGCCTGTGTCTTAAAATCATCTGATTGACTACATATACACTTGAGTCTTTTGAATTGAGCTTGGGGAATGTTACTTATAATGTGCTGTGGATGGTTGCTATCCGCCCTCAATAATGAGTTCTTGGTGAAAGGCTTCCTTTATAGGCTGGTATGTACCATGCCATCATTAGCCTTAGTAACCATAACATCTAAAAATTTAATACTTTTCTCTTCCAGTTTACCACTAAAAAAAATTCCATATTGATTGTGATTCAAAAAATTGATGAACTGTGGCCACCTATCCACAGTACCCTGCCATATTACCCAGCAGTCGTCCAGATACCTTCTCCACATCAATAACTCAGATGTAAATTCCTTTTGTTGATAAATGATTTGTACCTCCATAAACCCCATAAACAGGTCCGCATATATGGGAGCAAAACTTGCTCTCATAGCTGTACCCTTAATCTGCAGGTACCAGTCCGACTCATATCTAAAAAAGTTATGTTGTAACACCAAACCCAAAAGTTTTAGTAAAAATTCTTGTTCTTCTTTGGAATAATAATTGGAGACCTGAAACCAGTATTGTATGGCTGCTATTCCACCATGATGAGGAATGCTCGTGTATAAAGCCTGTACATTGAGTGTACCTGTGTATGCATGGTTAGGAATATACAGATCATCCATTAACTCTAAAAACTGGTTCGTATCCTTTATCCTAGCCGACACATAGGTCAATAATGGTTTCAGTTTAGACTCCAGATAAACTGATAGGGGTTCAGTCAGTGAGCATCTGCCAGCTAAAATGGGTCGTCCTGGTACTGGGGAAATAGATTTATGGATCTTAGGAACTAAATAAAAGTATTGTGGAGAAGGATCTTCTACTGTCAATTGTTGTTGTAATTCTTTACTAATGATACCCACCACTCTAGCTCTTTCCAAAGACTGATCGATTTCTAATTTAAATCCCACTATCGGGTCTATAAGAAGATGGCAATAAGATATTACATCAGTTAAATGTTGTTGAATTTCTGTTTCATAGGCCTCTTTGCCCCAAACCACTATGGCACACACCACTTTTGTCCGCCGTAGTGATAACCAAGCTGTCATTGTTACTCAAATTGTGCAGAACTTGTTTTTTTTCCATAGTCATATTCTCCTTAAAGTGTCTAAATACCTTACCCTGATTCAATTGTAAATCTTATAGCACTTGTTCCTCAAATATTTTTTACTGCCCCATGATACGGGGGTTGAAACTAGATTTCCTAAATACAACTCTATCCTGTGTATCTCTGAACTGGGGTCTATGAGCATAATGTTGAGTTGAGTCTTTCAGCTTTTCCCGGTTAGGGGTCGCCACAGTGGAAGTCCGGTCGGCTAATGATTGGTAGTTGATTTTTATGTGCTGAGTTACCAGCCCTGATGCACAACCTTCAACAAAGGTACGCCCATTCACGCATGTCTCCACGCAGAACTCGCTCTAGCTGAGAATCGACGAGCATAATAATATTTTAAATTCAATTTCCAACAAAAGGCCTTAACATCTTTCACCACTTCAAAATGAGACACAAAACAATCAGGCACAAAGCTGAGACCTTTGTTTAACACTCGATGCTCCAAATCTGAAAATGCATAATTAGTCAGGTTTACCACTAAACTATTGTCAATGTTTGGGGTATCTATGGTATTATCTACCTGTTGACCATTTTGCTGAACATTTCTTCCATTTCTTGAACCAGTATGTTTCCTGCCCCCTCTCCTAAAGGGCTCCTTACTCTTTTTGGTATTGGGGAGCTCAAAACTGTGGGTTCTGCCCCCTCCAGTTCTGTATCGGTATTTGAATACCCTGAAGATACGTCAGATATACTTGAATTATCAGTACTTCTTCTAGTTAGGATGGATCTCGGTCTTTTCCTGTTAGGTTATCACTACGGCGGACAAAGGTGACGCCATAGTGGTTTGTGGCAAAGAGGCCTATGAAACAGAAATTCAACGACATTTGACTGATGTAACATCTTATTGCCATCTTCTTATAGACCTGATAGTGGGATTTAAATTAGAAATCGATCAGTTTTTGGAAAGAGCTAGAGTAGTGGGTATCATTACTAAAGAATTACAACAACAATTGACAGTAGAAGATCCTTCTCCACAATATTTTATTTAGTTCCTAAGATCCATAAATCTATTTCCCTGGTACCAGGATGACCCATTGTAGCTGGCAGAGGCTCATTGATTGAGCCCCTATCAGTTTATTTGGAGTCTAAACTGAAACCATTATTGACCTATGTGTCGGCTAGGATAAAGGATACGAACCAGTTTTTAGAGTTAATGGATGATCTGTATATTCCTAACCATGCATACATAGGTACACTAGATGTACAGGCTTTATACACGAGCATTCCTCATCATGGTGGAATAGCAACCATACAATACTGATATCAGGTCTCGAATTATTATTCCAAAGAAGAACAAGAATTTTTATTAAAACTTTTGGGTTTGGTGTTAGAACATAACTTTTTTAGATATGGGTCGGACTGGTACCTGCAGATTAAGGGTACAGCTATGGGAGCAACTTTTGCTCCCATATATGCGGACCTGTTTATGGCGTTTATGGGGGTACAAATGATTTATCAGCAAAAGGAATTTACATCTGAGTTATTGATGTGGAGAAGGTATCTGGACGACTGCTGGGTAATATGGCAGGGTACTGTCGATAGGTGGTGACAGTTTGTCAATTTTTTGAATCACAATCAATATGGAATATTTTTTCAGTGGCAAACTGGAAGAGAAAAGTATTGAATTTTTAGATGTTATGGTTACTAAGGCTAATGATGGCATGGTACATACCAGCCTATATAGGAAGCCTTTCACCAAGAACTCATTATTGAGGGTGGATAGCAACCATCCACAGCACATTATAAGTAATATTCCCCAAGCTCAATTCAAAAGACTCAAGTGTATATGTAGTCAATCAGATGATTTTAAGACACAGGCTGATCAGATGAGGTCTAGATTTTTGGCAAGGGGCTATAAAGCTAGGCAAGTTGATAGAGCCCTAAGTATGGTGGACTCCGGTACCAGAGAACAACTATTAATGGGGGTCGATAGGCCACAAGCAGAAGGAAATCAAGTCATTAGGTTTATGACTAAGTATGGAAGCAATAGCTTTAAAATAAAAGACATAATACAACAACATTGGCACATATTGAAGACCGACAGGTTTCTGGACACATTAATAGACTCAAGGTGTTCCTTTGGATATAGGAGAGGGAAGACCATAGGTGAAAGTTTAGCTAACTTCAAGAAGAGTTATAAAAGATTTAGAGATAACCAAGCCAGCAAAATAATGGGCAGTACATATTGTGGACATTGTGTCCATTGTAAGGTCATCTCAAAAACTAAATCATTCACGTCTATAAACACACCCAAGGTATATGATATTGGACATTTGATCACTTGCAGTAGTGAATGGGTGATCTATATGGCAGTGTGCCAATGCAGGGCTTTTTATGTGGGCCAAACCTCTTTATCTTTTCGACAGAGAATAGCGTTACATATCAGCGATGCTAACTGAAAAAGAAAGGAAATGGATAGTGTATTTAGGAACATTATTCAAACCGGGTCTAAAGGACCATTGGTAATGTTATTTAGGGTATAAAATGTATCAGTTAGTGAGCTAGTTGAATTAATAATGCATTTAGGTAGTTCTATGCATTAAAGTATCTTTATTGTAATATGTGCTATGGTTTTGGTGTTTTAAAAACATCACAATTGTATTTGCTTAATGCAAAGGTGTCTTTAATTCATGCTGATTGAAAGGGGTATAAATAAATCTCTGTTCCCCACTGGCAATACACACTAATGACGCCAGGGGGCGAAACCTAGGTTTGTGTATTGTGTACTGTGTTCTCTTGTGAGCCGGACATTAAATCTATGGCAGTACCAAGCTATGTTTCTGTTTGGAGTTCTTTTTTATTTTGTTTCATTTATTAGTACAACACTCATTTTGGGTGTTCATATGCTGGTTGATGCTGGATTTTGGAGAGTGTGGTGTGTATTTCAATCCAAGCACACATTGCACCGAGTGAATATATATATATATATATATATATATATATATATATATATAAATATATATATATATATATATATATATATATACACACACACACACACACACACACACACACACACACACACACACACACACACACACACACACACACACACACACACACACACACACATATATGTTTACCATATGTCCAGAACATGGAGTGGAGTCCTACCTCAGTACCAATAATCACAACCTTTTAGTACAAGGGGATGTCATGTATGTATTGCAGGTATATATGTAGACTGTTGTTACTGTAACAGGGGTTGTCTTAACAGACATGTTGTGTGTGGGAGATCACATCTGCTTTTGACATGTACTGACAGACATCGTAAGGACATCATAGTACAGTACCACTGCTAGCACTGTAATGATCCTGTGGATTACAGCAGAGATATGACCAATATATGTGGACAGTCTGGCACTCTGTGGTCAGTCCAGAGGTGTACACAGATCCCCTTCGTGCGAGACATGTGAACCACGCCTGACAATGTGGATGTTAACAGCCATGTACATGGGTATATCGCATAAATACTGGACTACATATGCCCACACAGTTTATGCATTCACACACATCAGTCTGTCCTGACACACAATACCTGGTGGTGCAGAGGTCAAATGGCCACATACTATCCAGTAGTTAGTGACATACATCTATACAGAATCCCACTGCTTTGTCAGAAATACACAACAGTTATGGTGGCCTGGCAGCAGTATGTCTTGCAAATAACTGGACATAACAGCACACTGGGTAATTACACTAAGCTGCTAGGCATGTAACAAAGCACTGTGCAAACTACAGGCAGACTGCCACAACACTGGACAACATTTTGTATGGGGGAATACACATGTAAAAGTAAAAAAGAGTGCAGCTAGCGAAAACGGATAAACTTGAATAGGATTAAAACACTCTTCCTTTATTAAAAAAAAACTTCAATTAAAATAACATTAACACCTTATGTTTACAACTCGCGTTTTCATCCAAAATACACAGAATTCATCAGATGCATACTCCTCAACTCATTAAATATATTTATACTATTCCTAAGAAACAAAAACCAATAAAATCCAACTTCCTAAGAAAGAAAAACCAATAAAATCCAACTGAGTCTGAGTATTTTGGACGAAAACACGAGTTGTTAACATAAGGCGTTAATGTTATTTTAATTGAAGTTTTTTTTAATAAAGGAAGAGTGTTTTAATCATATTCAAGTTTATCCGTTTTCACTAATTGCACTCTTTTTTACTTTTATTAGTGTTTTTTGGGAGTGCTTCCTGCAATTTCTATTTATTTGGAATACACATGTACCTGCAAATATAGCAGGCTCTAAACACAAGCCACAGCACAGGGCAACAGACACCTGTGAGAAAGTGTATACCCACAATCAATGTGAACACAGCCACAGCCACATATGGTATGCAAGCTTAATATGACACTATATGGACTCTCTGATAAACATCCATCCTCATATGTGCCACTCACACACTAATCCTACATAAACTGGGTCATGACACAGTGTGGTCCAATGCCTGTCTGTGGTATGGGACACATGTGTGTTTGGCCCTACAGACATGTGAGCCAATAGGGTACCATACACTGGAGCAGCATGTAACATCAGATCGAACAAGACCAAGAACAATGGCATCTACCACAGTCTGTGCACAGGCCAAGGTACGTATGCGCAATACATATACTGTCGTCAATCACCATAGGTACACAGCCCCCTGTACTGTACACACAACCGCAGAATGCCCAGGTTATGTCCTCAGAAATAACCCCTACTATACATGCAGTCTGATATCTGACTGGCTTGTTATCAGGTATGATGTCAATAAATAATGGTGTACAGAACATATGCACCTCTTACTGCATGACATATGTACAAAGGTTGACAGACTTGTGGCTGGAACCACAAACACTGGGCCAATATTGGCATGTTGCTGTGATACCCTCATACATTTATTGTCGTACCAGGGTTTGTTGTGACATATGTCCTATGAGGGATATGAAGTCAGTAACTCTCATGGCTGTCACCATGTACTGACTGCAATCCTCAGACTATGCTTCTGCAGTTCTAAGATAGGTGTTCTGTGAGTAATACAAGAAACATAAGACTCCACCCACTGCCCAGTCTGCAGATAACCCTACAGGTCTGAGTTTCCTCAAACACATAACACTGTCATGACAGGTATTAAATCATGTAGACCAGCCATATCCACACACACCCTGTTAAACCAACATTACTCCAAATGCAGAAGAGCAACACTTACATTCTGTAGTCATGTCTGGCACATCCCCATCCTGTTTGTTAGCCTCTCTCCACAGTGTATGTTGTTAGAGGTAAATCCCAATACCATCTGTGATGCTGTTTGCCAAACACCAAATTGAGGTCCTGCTCACAGTGAATGAAAAGGTCCAACACCCACATGATGTTCCTAGATATTGGAATGTGTTTCCATGCAATTGGCTATGGGAATGTTATCACAGCTGTTCCACATGCAATCAGCTAGAGACCTGCAATTTGTGCAGAGGCCATCAGCTGATCATGATCATCACTTACAAAACACAAGCTGCTGCCTAAGCAAAGCAGGTGCTCTTCTCCACATCCACCAGAGAGGGAGTGAGAGAGACAGACAGAGACAAAGTAAGTCAGCGAGGGGGTGGGAGAGTAAAACCTAAGCATGTTTGTGTCACACACTTACCAGTACAGGGTTTGAAACCCCTGACTGACTATGTATACAGGCTGCATTTTACACGAAATTCAGAATGAACTGGCTCCCCACCTAAGCACCATGTTCAACAATAGCCTTGCATCAGGCTTTGTGCCCACTGAATGGCGCACAGCAACAGTTATCCCACTCCACAAAGGGGGACCCACCACTGATCCTAGGAACTATCGCCCTATTAGCCTGACAAGCCTGGTCTGCAAGGCCATGGAATGTATCATCATGGAACTCATAAACAAAGACATTCGTAAACTCCAAACTCTGGATCCCACCCAGTTCCGGTTTGTGATAGGCAGATCATTCCTCCTGAACCTGATCGACTTCTTTGAGGCAGTCACCAAAGCCATAGACGAGGGTAAGGTGGTTCACACAGCCTATTTTGACCTTGCCAAGGCTTTTGACACCATCCCCCATTCTGGAATTATAGCTAAACTCACTAAACTAGGTATAAATCCCTACGTCACAAGATGGGTTGCCAACTGGCTCACTGACAGAACCCACACTGTAAAAGTTGCAGACTCCAAATCTGAACTCAAAGCAGTGACAAGTGGAGTACCACAGAGTTCAGTCCTGGGAACTCTCCTGTTTGGTATCTACTTCTCTGAAGTACAGGCTAACACAGAAGGCATCTGGCTAATGAAGTTCACAGATGACAGCAAACTAGGAGCCATAGTCAAGTCCCCAAATGATGTGGACATCCTACAGAAGGGCCTCGCTGAGACAGATACCTGGTGTCAGAGCCGTGACCTCAAGCTCAGTGCCAAAACGTGCAGTGTCATCCCCTTTGGTAAAAACTCTGTACCCATGAACTACCACATAGGCAGCAATCTACTTAACACCGAATGTGTGATAAGAGACCTTGGGACCCAAGTGGACAGTAGTCTCTCCTTTGATAGTCACATCACCACAGTAGTCAGGAAGTCCTTCTACATGGCACACCTCATCATAAAAGGGTTCTCATCCAGGAAAAAAGAGGTCCTTGTTCCCCTCTACTCGACACTCATTAGACCCATTATAGAGTACAACGCCCCTTTTGGAATGTACCTCACAAGACATCTGCAGCAGCTGGAAATGCCACAGAAGTACCTCACAAAGAGGATTACTGGCCTCAAACAAATGCCCTACACTGACCATCTCAAAAAACTCCAGCTTTACTCCATAGCATATCGCCTACTCTGAGGTTATCTCTGTCTAACATATAAAGCTCTGTCAAACCCAGAGATGTTGGACATGCTACACCTAAAGAAATCCCAATCCCTCCGAGCTACATGCACTAGGGACCTAAACCTTGTCACCACAATAAACAGGACATGCTGGAGGGATATATTCCTGTCCCAGAGAATTCCTATACTCTGGATCAAGTTACCCATCTATGTCAAGCAAAGTTCTTCATTAGCACTTTTCAAGAAAAATCTTGAGTGGATGGGAAATAGGAAATACACCCCAGGGATCACTTCTGTGTCTCTGCTCGACAATGGCACAGGAAAATAACTTTCTTGGGTGGCGTAAGCCATGGAACCTTGTTGGCTAGGCTTACGTAGGCCCTTGAGCTGATAGCCTAGTACCTACCTATGAACCTATGAACTTATTGCTCTCACATGTCTATGCAGTTATTGCATGCGCCACATAGCTTACATGTTGGGGAGCTGTCCAAAGGTATATCTGAGGGTGAGTGACATCTGCAATAGTGATATATGAGTGATAAGGTAGGTGTAGTACACATGCTTGTCCACATGAACAGGTGTCAATGTCAACACAGCCACAGTCTCTCAGGGACTCACACACATTAACACAGTTGTCAGGGTCAGAAATAGACTTCCTAACTAGCTAGTTTTCCACAATACAGTAATACGCAGGTATCACATGCACCACAGGGGTTATCCAGATGATATATGGGCAAAGGGTATGTGAAGGTGTCTGACATCAGATGTAATGCTTCAGTAGGCCAATGGGAGTTGTAGCATGTGTGAATTGGGTTGAAAGCATTATACTCCACACACACAGACACAGGGTGCCAGTACTGATGTGCATGTGTGCATTGCTTCATAGGTGTGTAGTGGTTGACTGTGCCAGAAGGCTGTACAAGGCTAGATGAAGGATATACCTTGACATCAGGCCACATGACAATGGTCTACACTGTGGCTCAGGGGTGTAGTGTCTGGATTGGCCCACACAGGTGGGTACTGTATTCACCATCCAGTCATCTGGGTTACTATTGTGTGTAGCCAGTGCTGTGCAATGCTTGTCATGTATGTGTTCTATAGTCCATGACATGGACAGTGTCTGGGATGTGCATACGTCCCACATGCATGTTCAATGACATGTGAAACTGTACCTGGGGTGTCTGGCCCATGTTGTGTACACCGATTATTATCATCAGATGTGCCAGTCCTGGCCTCATGTGGCGGGAACTGGTAATGGACACCAAGTTGACCCTGCACTTACATTGATAGCATGATACAGGTATTCCCTGGTGTCAGTGGCATCTGTCCATATGGGGCATGAGTTTAAGGCATGGTATGTCCTTTGTGGGTCATATTTGATGGTACTACAGTTATTGCAGGCATCTAGTGGGGAACACAATGAAGGTGCACTGTCCGCAATTATTTGCCTATTGTAGTGATGGGACAGGATGTCATACCCTCTGTAGTCCACTGCAATCACACCATGGTTACTATCTGTGGGCAATATGCAGGGTACTACCAACAAAGCAGTCATTGCCTAGGCGAGTGTGTTTGTGTATGAGACATGGGTTGATAGTGTTCTCTGGGTAATACAAGGGGTGCCTAATTTGTTCGTCAGACCTTGATGTCACATGTAGGGGTATGGATTGACAACCCCAGCCCTCTCTGGTGTTTGACATCTGTTATCCTTGTAAGGTGGACATTCTGACATATAATAGGCCCACCATATAAGAAATTTGCAAAACGCACTCCACAATGAGTCCAGTTGTTACATACTCATAGCCACCTCCACACAGGATATGAATGACAAACACACACACACACACACACACACACACACACACACACACACACACACACACACACACACACCAAGTCTCACAGTTGCCATGTCTGGGATTGGAAATCCTACCTAATTAGTTTATTACACTACAGCATTATGCAGTTATAGGACGTGCCACAGAGATTACTGGACTACTCCTTCCCCAAAGGTGTATTTCAAAGGGAATGACATCAGCAGGCTTGCCAAAGTAGGGCAATGGAGGTTGTATTGACTGTGAATGACCTCAAAAGCATTGCTCCCTATACAGGCAAACAAACATCCACACTTGCCATGTCTGGGAATAGAACTCCTACCAAACTACTATATCACACTACAGCATTACGCTGTTATAGGACACACCACGGAGATTACTGGACTACTCCTTCCCCAAAAGTGTTTTTCAGATTAATGACATCAGCAGACTTGCTAAAGAAGGGCAATGGAGGTTGAATGACTGTGAATGGCCTCAAAAGCATTGCTCCTTACACAGACAAACAAACACACACACACACAAACACACACGCACACACACACACACACACACACACACACACACACACACACACACACACACACACACAAACATCCACACTTGCCATGTCTGGAAATAGAACCCCTACTGAACTACTAGCATTACGCTGTTATAGGATGCATGACAGAGATTATTAGGCTTCTCCTTCCCCAAAGTTGTATTTCAAGGTGAATGACATCAGCAGGCATGCCAAAGCAGGGCATTTGAAATTGTAGTGAGTGTGACTAGCCTAAAAAAGCATTAATTCCTACACAGACAAACACACACACAGTTGCCACGTTTGGGATTAGAACTCTTACCTGACTAGTTTATCACACTACAGCATTACACAGTTATAGGACACGCCACAGAGATTACTAGGCTACGCCTTCCCCAAAGGTGCATTTCAAAGTGAATGACATCAGCAGGCTTGCCAAAGTAGGGTACTGGAGGTTGTAGTGACTGTGAATGGCCTCAAAAGCATTGCTCCCTACACAGACAAACTAACACACACACAAACATCCACACTTCTCACGTCTGGGAATAGATCGGATGTACCACAGAGATTACTGGCTACTCCTTCCTCAAAGGTGTATTGCAAAGTGACGGACATCAGCAGGCTTGCCATAGTAGGACAATGGGGAGGGCAGTGTGTGTGCATGGGCCATAACCCATTCATCTAGAGGCAGACAAACCACACTTAGGCACACACAGGTTTATATTCCACAGGTATGTGTATACAACTACTAGATGATTACTGCCTTGTACAGTCATGTTACACATTTACCACTAGCACCACAGAGTCTATAATGCTGAGGGATTCCAGAGGCAATTGTCTATGGTGAGTGACATTTACACATCATGTGGTTGTAGCCATTTGGCTGGGTGCTGGGTGGGACAGGCCTCATGATGGAAGGCTCTTTGTCACTGTCACTCTCTTCCACACATCTATGTATGTGTACTTTTGGCATATTATAGTGTGTTGTCCTTGGATATATGTCTGTATTCCTATCCAATGTGTGTGCAAAGCATGACTAGTGCATACTGAGGAGTGTATGCACTAACATCTGAAACTGTCAGATATGTATGGTCCACTGCTGTTGCTAGACATGGGCTTTATTTCTTTAAGTGTGGGAGCATGCCCAGTATGACCTTCTGTTCTGAATGTGTGAATCCATTCCAGGTAGATTGTA
The DNA here is from genome assembly GCF_019279795.1 of Protopterus annectens. Lineage (NCBI taxonomy): Eukaryota > Metazoa > Chordata > Ceratodontiformes > Protopteridae > Protopterus > Protopterus annectens. Next base: position 1,111,089,225 of record NC_056745.1, on the reverse strand, counting down.
CTCCAGTGCAGACATTTGTGTTCTACACCTACAGCTAGCAAACTGTTTCTGCAGGATATCTGTAGATCAGTTGACAATATGGGATCATAATTGGCAAGGGATAGTGGGTTACTGTAGTTAATTGTGTCTGTGCTGCTTCTGCTACATGGTCCTGGTGTTAACAGAGATATTCAGACGTGTACTGTTATACACTGTGATATTTTATGTCATCAAGAACTGTCAGGTAGATATATTTGCTTGCAGTGATGTCCTGGGGAACAGAGGGTGAATGCAGCTGTGTCCAGTATTGGGGTCAGACGCCTACATATTCTTGCAAACTCATGCCATTCTGGAGGAGTAGCTGCAGACACTTGCTGCTGGGTCGGTGTAACTGGTTTAGCACCTTGGTACAGTGGTGGCAGAGGATCCCATACTTGTACATCCATCGACGTGACAGTATGGCCTTATCTTGCTGTGGCAATACCTCACAGCTGTACGGATTCACACAGGTTACTCAGAGGCAGAGGTCATAAGTCAAGACATTACCTCATTGTGGTTTACGAGCAGGTTTGTAGCCACCCATTCTTGTGTTTGCAGCCAGGGATAGTATGCGCACACGGCTGTGTTTTGGACTTCGCACACTCCATGCTGCCCATGCTCCCCCTTATTATTCTATCCTCTTCCATACATTATGCAAACATTCTCTGATACTTTCCCTATAGTTATCACCTCATCACAGCAGTATATTGGTGTTGGTCTGCAGTTCATGCAGTAGGACATGGTGGACATGTTACTGTGGTTTGTCCAAATGGCCTTGCATATGGGTTCTGTGGACTGTGTTATGTTGTTATTTGGGAGTCCATGACATAACATACATTGGCAGTACGGGTGAGACACAGGCCTTTGGCAGAGGACTGTAGGTCATTTGGTAGTGATGCAGGCCAGCTGTAGCAGGCCGTTGCATTTTGTCAGTCCTACAGTCCCAGACTGCAATACAGTATATTGCCATGGGGGGACAGGTTAGGTGTCCTAGGTGTTCATGCCAATACCTTCTGTCAGTATTGATCCAGTGGTGTGAATGATGACAGGGTGCTGCTTACAGCTAGGGACACACCTGCATGGGACACCTGCACTGCATGCTGCATTCTTTCTCTATTGCCATACACAGGTCGGGGTCATATTGTACTCATTTCCAACAGCAGGGATAAGACTGGAGAGGTACCTGTGGGTGGTGGTTGGGTGAGCTGGGTGCATGTGTGCTATGGACACTACTTGCATCTGACTCACAGATTTGCATGGGGCATTCCACTTATGCTGGCTTGTGCAGGGACACCAGCTGATTCTCAATACATCATTTCTATGACCTTTGTGGTCTGCGAGTGTTTGGCCAGACGACATCGGTATTCCCTACTACAAGCCCAGATAATATGCTGCAAACCTGTATGTACAATTCCAAGAATGTGCCCATTTAACAGTTACACATTATACACTTTCTGTCTGGGGTACTTCCCCCTGTGTACTGCTTGTATATCTGGCCCGACAGTCATGCCTTGTCCAGCTTTCAGATGGTGACACATATTACTTCCAAACATTTACAATGGCTTACTGCTAGAATGTGTTATATTGGGAAGCATTATGTTTGGCACTGCAGTTGTGAGGACTTGGTCCTGTCATTGGCAGTACTGGGCAATGGCCACCAGGACAAACCTCACCATGCATACATACATACTGACCACTCTCACACAATATAAAACCCACATCAACCTAACACACACAGACCTGCATATTGTACACATGCTACAATCTATCCTGCTACGTTGGCCAGCTCAGGTGATCTGTGCTCCACTGGTTTTATACCTACACATACATGTTACTACATTTCTACATAGGATTGGGGGGGGACACACCTGTGTTACTACGTGTCTACATAGGATTTGGGGGGCATACCAGACTGTTACATTTCTAAATAGGATTGGGGGGGCACACCTGTGTGTTACTACATGTCTACATAGGAATGGGGGGGCACACCTGACTGTTACTACATTTCTACATAGGATTGTGGGGAGCACACCTGTGTGTCACTACATGTCTACATAGGAATGGGGGGACACACCTGACTGTTACTACATTTCTACATAGGATTTGGGGGGGCACACCTGACTGTTACTACATAAGATTGGGGGGCACAGCTGTGTGTTACTAGGTGTCTACATAGGAATGGGGGAGGGTACATGTGACTGTTACTACATTTCTACCTAGGATTGGGGGGCACACCTGACTGTTACTACAGGTCTACATCAGATTGGGGGTGCACACCAGTCAGTTACTACATTTCTACATAGGAATGGGGGGCACACCTGACTGTTACTACATTTCTACATAGGATTGGGGAGGCACACCTGACTGTTACTACGTGTCTACATCGGATTGGGGGGGCACACCAGACTGTTACTACATTTCTACATAGGAATGGGGGGCACACCTGACTGTTACTACATTTCTACATAGGATTGGGGGGGCACACCTGACTGTTACTACATGTCTACATCGGACTGTGGGGATATACCAGACTGTTACTACATTTTACATAGGATTGGGGGGCACCTGACACTTGCACACATTTGCTATGACTGTACTGGTATGTCAGGTACTCCATTTCATTCTGTATTCTAACCTATCATGCTGACGAGAGGCATATCAGTGTACTACAGGTCTTAGGTTTGATTGACCTACATATCAGTTTCTTCTTTCTTACCCTTCAGAACTAACATCCCACTGCCTGACCTGATATAGTCTGTCTGTGTTGGCCTGGGGGGGTTACCCATAGCCATCATTCAGAGGCCTTAGCACAGCCTTTGTTTGTGTTTGTCTACACCTGTCCTGCTGGCTGAGACTGTTGTTGGGTATGTGAGCCTCTCTGACTGGCATGTGTGTGTCACAGGGACACACATGTGGCCCAAAACATTTCCTGCAGTGGGTTTTGTCACCATGTGTAGTACTGGCTACTATGGTGACACCAGTATTTGTTACAGATCTCATGCCACCACTATAGGTGTCTACTATCTGCTGGCATCCCATTCAGCCACCTGATTCCCTTGCATGCTGACATCCATACCACGGATACAAGTAACTACACATACTACATCATTCGGCAATTGGTAAGGAGAGTGACTTACCTTGTGGCTGTGCCGGTATTGAGGATGGTGCTGGAGGACTGCCTATGTCCGATACACATAGTACACTCCCTATACATGGTTGAGCACAGGTAGTGTCATGTTTGGCATCCCTTTTAATGTATGTGCGAGTCAGAGAGAGGTGTAATTTCCTGGGTCCCTACTGTGTTAGTGTATATGCTATGCATTGCTTCTTTGCCAAGGCCAGGGCATACTGGGCATGCCTTCTTCTGCCTACTGGGGCAGGCTCAGTTTGTTCCTCCTCCGAGTCACTCTGTGCCTGTGCAGGCCTTGGCAATGGTGGGGGGCTGTGTGGCTCTGCCCCGTGCTGTTCCTGCTGCAGCTGTTTACGCAGGATCATATTGTGTAGCATGGCACATACGATGACAATTTGAGTACATGCAGCTGGTGAGTACTGCAAGGCTCCACTGGATGTGTCCAGGCACCAGAACCGTGACCTGAGCATCTGAAACACATGCTCTATTATAATTCTGGTCTATGCATGCGCCTCATTATGGAGTTGTTGTTCGGGTGTTTGTGCATTTCTGATGGGTGTCATCAGCCACAGCTCCAGTGCGTAACCAGTATCCCCCACTAGGTGACCGTAAGGGATCTCCCCACTGGCAAATCTCTGGTGCAGCTGCATCAGATGCCAGATGTGGGAGTCGTGATAGCTTCCAGGGCAGCCAGCACACACATTCATTATAATGCCCTGGGCATCTCACACAACCTGGCAGTTGATAGAGGGGAAGCCCTTGCAGTTGATGTAGACCCTACCCTGCTGACCGGGTGGTGCTTTGATGCATATGTGCATGCAGTCTATAGCACCCACTACCTCAGGGTATTCTGCTATTTGGTGGAAGAGATGCATATTGCTGGCTAACGCCTCACGGGTGTTGGGGAAATATACGTGCTCACTGGCATGTGCTGACATGGCATCCAGGAACTGGTGGAGTACCCTGGATGCTGATGCCTGTGAGATCCCCATCATAGCCCCAGTTGGCCTTTGGTAGGTATCTGTGGCTAGTATTGTTAGGCCTACACATACCTTGGTATCCACTGGGATGGGTTCCCCTCTGGTTAGTTCTGTGTGTCAGGCGTGGCTGGCACAGCTCAACAATTTGCTGTAGAAGGTCCCTGTTCACCCTATAGCGCTCCACTATTTCCAGCTCATGTAGCCCCTGGTAGGTTACCCTGTGTCTGTACACTCTTCTCCGTCTCCTCACTGTGGGTTGGTCAACAGCATTATCATCCTCACCACCCTCAGCCTCTTCCACATGTTGATGTATGATAGCTGCTGCAGCCCCTATCATTTTGTTGTTTTTGTTTGTTAAAATTTCCCTGCTTGTATACACTGGTGGTGTAGAGTATGTGGAAAAAACTGGAGGGAAAGGTGTTTGCATAGTTTATAGTGTTCTGGGCTGGGCTGCTGCCTGTGTAATTGGCTGATTCTGATACATTTCACCTGCCAGCTATGCTAGTTCTCCTTGATTACCTTCCTACTGCTGTTTTCTCTTCCCATTGCCTTCCTGTTTAAGCCCAGGGGTGCACCGCGCAAACACAGTGCTCAAGTGTGCACAGAGCTGCTATTTCCTGGCTTACTTTTTTTCCTTTAAAACCCGGTGCGTGGTGCGCACACCTGCTTAGGCAATATAAAGAGTACTAGGCAGCCTCAGACACACCCCCTTGCTTAGCTCTGCTAAGCTAAGGGCAAACCCGAGCCATAGGGCTCCAATCCACTTACAGTATGCCTGACACACCCTCCTTTGATGTCAGCTAACTCTTAGGCTTGAACCATGCTATTCTTGCACTTACACTGTTGGGTGCTGACTAGCATTGAGGGGAAATCTGGGATTCAGTATCATTCTTCTCATTTGCATAGGATTGCCTGCTAATGCATAGTTACAGGTCCCACACTGAGCCTCCCCCCTTAGCAACCACTATTCACTGGCCATGTTGTCTTCTGCCTGCCATTGAGCATAATGGCAATATACTGATTTTGGTTAGAATGCTTATTTCAGGTTATTTTTCATATTTTCGGCCCAATCCCGTTTGTGCGCTGCTGCCCTACGCTTAAACAGCTGAAATCGGCTAAAACAAATAAAAGTTATTTTTGAAACTGTTTTTCATGCCAATGGCCATATATTTGGCCATTGGCATGGTTTCCCATAATATACACACTTTATTTTGAGCTGTCATGGCTCCGTTTTGTAAGTTTGCAGAAATGTACTCGGTTAGTAACCAAGTACATTTCTGCACACTACACTAGTCCTACATGGCTGGACGACAGCTTTCTGGATTGCAAACTCTCCTCATTTGCATGGTTTTCACCTGCAAATTGGTAATTTGCATATAGGAGCTGCGTCCATGCAGGAATAGTGCAGGAGCGCTCATGCACGCCCCTGCAGCTTATTCCTGGATCACATGGCAGCCATATTGCCTCCTGGAGCTCCTGCACTGTACCTGCACACCATGCAGGGTTTGCTGAATCCAGGGAACAGTCTGTAAATGGTTCATCTCCCAGGTCCTTGCTTGTCAATGTTTCAGCTCTCAAGCCCCTGCTTACGCTTATCAAGGGTATCGGATCTTGTCAGAAATTTGTGATGAATGGCTAGGCTTAAAAAGGCCCTTGTGGTCGTTAGCCTAGTATACACCTACGAACCTATAAGTCTGAGCCAATAACATGGGCAAAGTTTCAATAGCCCAGAATTAATTTAACATTTGTTACTGTTCAGACAAACTTGCATTTCATTTTTAACTTAGTTTCACAGAGGTAATTGATTACAGCAACAGATAAACACCTCTCCAGTCATTAAGCACATTCACTTTGTTGATGACTGCTAAGACGGGAAAGGTAGCAGTATTTTACTGGCTTGCCTATCCAGAGGTGAAAGGTCACAAGTGGAGATAGTAGTCCTGGTGGTGATACTGGAGTATGCATCCTCTCTTTACAAAATGCAAGGGGCATGCACTGATAGACATTAAATATAGGAGGCACACACTGATAGACATTAAATACAGGGGGAATGCACTGATGGACATTAAATACAGGAGGCATGTACTGATGGACATTAAATACAGGGGGCATACACTGATGGACATTAAATACAGGAGACATGCACTGATGGACATTAAATACAGAGATTCATGCACTGACAGACATTAAATACATGGGTCATGCACAATAGACATTAAATACAGGGGGCCTGCACTGATAGACATTCTTTGCAGTGACAGCCTTACATCATTGCACATCTGGTGTTGAGGAGGGGATTGGAAAAGGCATGTAAAGAAAATGCATATGGAAACTAGTATGAAACAACACTTAGGTGCCTTAGTCTCCTTACAGGCAATGACAGAGTTTTGGATTAAGTCTGGAGAAAGGGTCAGGACTGACTGTTTCTGAGATCAAGAAGATGCACTAGTGGAAGCCGATGGACTGCTCTTATGGGACCACAAAATATTTTTCAAAGGCATTTCTGAATCTGCTACATTCTGAACTAGCAGAAAAAAAATCCCACAAAAAATAGAGGCACTGAAAAACTGCAAAGATCTTGAACTCTGAAGCAACTGAGCTGAGGTACCAGAACATCAGTTTGCAGCTTTTCAGTGACTCTGTTTTTTGTGTTTTTTGTTCTGCTACATTCTGAGAAGACAGATCCAAGAGTGCATCTTTTGCTCTCTGTTTGAAAAATGCTATTCACTTTAGTCTGAGTTTCTTCTCCTGGGAATCCCAGATGACCGTACACAGTGCATGCGAGTTTACCAACTTGGTGTTCAGATCAGGGCTGCTGCCTGGATCCCATCAGCAATTGGCAGAGCACTGCTTGTGTGATGGGTGTCATGTAAGACATAATGAATTTTTGGTTTATACTGCCAAAGTTACACCCTCTGAATTGCACTATACCATTTTGTTGTAGTACAGTTTTCTTGCATTAATCACAGATGGACTACTCATGTAAAATAATTACCCCAAATTCCTGTCCCCCAACCACACACATCGTGTACTGTTCCAGTGATACTCAGGAGTTTTCTTTCCCCATTTGCAATATCTTACACTTGTTTTCACTGACTATAGCCTACCATAATATTTCTTACAATAGTTGTTGTTGTGTCTTTCGGCTTTACCTGGTTAGGGGTCGCCACAGTGGAACTCCGGTTCGCTAATGATTGGCAGTTGATTTTTACGTGCCAAGTTGCCAGCCCTGATACACAACCTTCAACGAAGGTATGCCCATTCATGCATGTCTCCAGACAGAAGACGCTCTAACTGAGAATCGAACGGGACAACGTCTTACTGTGAGGCGACAGCGCTACCGCAGCACCACCACCGCAGTCTAATATTTCTTACAATAGTAAGTCTGCCAAATGTATTACTGCCCTTTCCACCCACTTTGTGTAATGAGGGGAAGTGTTATAAGTTTATGTCACAGTTATCAGAGAAGGCTAAGTGTATGAGTTGCTAACAAGCTTTACCACGTAGTCCAAGGTTTGATTCTATCTGCCCACATTGTGACTCTGAAGTCACTTAGACAGTATTTCTGGGATGAGTCTCACGGAGGTCTAGACGGATCCATGCTCTATCACAGTTAACAAATACATAGAAATAAACATTTGTCCTGCTATACCCCACTTGTATTGTTGAACTGACAATTTAAAGATGACTGATCAGAAGACATTAGTAATATATTCAGTCTGCTAAAATCTTACTCAGGTAAGACATTTTTGGCACCATATTAGTACTTTTAGATATTTGTATTAGTATAATGCAGTATAAAGCCAAAGTTGCTGGGACAGAAGTTGCCTTTATTAATTTCTTTCTTATTACATGCATGTGTGTGTGTGTGTGTGTGTGTGTGTGTGTGTGTGTGTGTGTGTGTGTGTGTGTGTGTGTGTGTGTGTGTATCTATTTATATATCTACTTACATCTACATGTGTAGCCTTTTCTGTTTCTATACAGTACATATATAAAAGTTGTCATTTACATTTGTCTGGAAGGTAGATATGGTAGTTGTCATCTGAGTTAACATGGTTTACTAAAAATGGAAATGAGTGCCACAGTTAATCTGAAGGATGATGAATCATTCAACAAGTCACAGCACACAAGGCTTCTGCTATTGCTTTGATTTACGTCTCAAATTACCAAACAGCAGTATTACAAAAACAACTTGGTATTCAAAGTGCCCTGAAATTGTTTAGCATCTGGCATATTGTAAAAGCTTTGCTGGCTACAGTTGTACACAAACTGCCCTCTGTTACTCACAAACAGTTCTGTCATGGAAGAGCTTGGCCTATGCTGTCTATGTACAAATGGTTCTAAAAGTTTAGAGTGACTGGAAGCTCTGTCCTTGGTAACCAGGCTACAGTAGAATTATTCATGTCATGAGTTTCTCTTTAATTGGAGGATCTCTGCTTCCCATTTCCTAGACGTTTTATTGAACTTGGGGAAAAAAGACAAAGTTTTAAACACATTCAGATCAAATTATAATTTTGAAAATACTCAGAAGTAGGCAGAATGGCCACATGCACTGATTGTGCACTGAACAGAGTCAGATTATACTGTATATTTTTACATTGTGTTTGTATTAGCAAGGATTTGCTGAACAATACACCTGTAAGGTGGATCAGTTACTGAAATGATTGGGAAGAATGGGGCAGAGAGTATCAGACAATAAAGAAGCTCTGAGCAAGAGGTATGGTACCATAGTTTAGTCAGAAAAACAAGGCTGTGAATACCTAAAAGGTTTTGTCCTGTAACTGTGGGTTTGAGTCCCTCAGTCTTCATTTGCCTACTGTATTATTCTGAGTAAGCCAGTTAACCTGACAGACCTGTCATGCTGTCCTGAAAAGATGCATTTGTGCCTCTTTCTATCTTCAGGGTTTATCATTTAAGCAAATAAAATAAGTTACTGCTAGCAGGAGGGATAATGCTGTCAACTATGAGGCATGGGATTGCAAGCAGGAAAGAAAGTGCTGCTAGTTGGAGTAATGTCCCTGCTAGGAGGATGCATAGTGATGCCAGCATGAGACATGAAAATGCCAGCAAACGGAATGGTGGTGACAGCAGGAGGAGTGACTCTGATGATTATTAGATACACTGCCGCCAGATAAGAAAAGATGGTGCCATCTAAAAGGAATTCTTTCAATTGGAGGTAGGGTTCTGCAGATATAAGACACAGTGCTTCCAGTAGGAGGCAGTTTGCTACCAACATGAAGCATGGTATGGCAAAAAAAAAAAAGAAAAAGAAGTGGTGCACACAGGAGACATGCCATTGCCAAACGTGAGGCATGGTGTTGGCCACAGGATGGATGGTGCTGCCAGTTGGAAGCATGAGATGCATGGTGTTGCTGGATATGAGTCATATCTCTGCCAAATGGCAGCATGATGATGCCATTTGTAAGTATGGTGATGCTGAAACATCTGGCACTGCTAGCTATGAGGCATGGTGCTGCCAGCTATGAGGTATGGTATTGGCAGTAGGAAGAAGTTACTGTCAGATGAAAGTATGGGCCTGACAACAGAACACATAGCACTACCATAAGGCACAGTATTGCACCAGAAAGCATGGTACTGCTAGCTATTAGGTGTGGTGCTACCAGCAACAAGATATTACTCTTAGCTGAAGGCATAGTTTGACAGCAGTACACATAGCACTGCCAGTGTTAAGGCATCCTACTACCAGGATAAAATTTGGTGCTATAAACTGGACACATGACACTGCCAGGTATGATGGATGATATTGTCAGCTATGAGGCACAGACAGTGCATGCAGTATGATGTGTTGTGCTCCCATCACAATGGAAGATGTTGGCAATGGGACAATGGTACTGGCATAAGAAGGCATGTATTCTCAGCATGAATTGTCACTGCCAGATGTAAAGCATGTAATTCCAGTAGGACACATGGTACTGCCTGTTATGAGGCTTGGTGTTGCCAGCAAAGGAGATGGTGCTGCCAGTAAGGAGGGATGACCCAAGCAGCTTGAAGCAAGGCAACACAAGCTATGTGATATGCTGATTCAATGTATAAGGCATGGTGGTGTCAGGTATAAGGCATGGTATTTCTCACAGGAGGCACGTCTCTGCCAGCCTGAGGTATGAAATTCTCAGCAGGAGATGTAATATTGCCAGTTGGAGATAGGTCATTGCCAGTAGGAAGCATAGAGATGTCATCTTAGGCTTAGCATTTTCAGTAGAAAGCATGGAACAGCTACAAGGCATGGTTCTGACACATATGTGTTTTGGTACTTCTATCAGGAGGTATTTTGTTGAGAACAGAAGGCATGGTACTGCCAACAGGCAGCAAGGTGACACCAGCAAGAAACATGGTGTTGTCTGCAGAGACATGATTATGCCATCAGGGCATGTCGGCTGCTAGCAATATAAATGGTGCATTCAGTGAAAGGTGTAGTGCTGCCAGGTATTAGGCATAAACATTTTAGCAGGCAGTATGGTGCTGACAGCTATAAGGCATGGTAGGCATGGTGCTTCTAGCAGGATTAGTATTTATTAGTGGAAAGTTTGGTTCTGCCAGCAAGTCACACTGGCATGGATGATTATGAGGTATGGTACTGCCAGCTATGAGGAATGGTACACCAGCAGGATGGATGCCAATGCCAGATGAAGGCATGGACCTAGCAGCAGAGTACATACCCCTGCCAGCTATAAGGTATTGTATTGCCAGAAGAAGGCTTGGTGCTACCAGCAGGAGGCATGGCAGTGTGAGGTATGAGGTATGTTACCAGCTATTTGGCATTAGAGGCAGCACAGTTCAGACAAGGTAAGCAGATATAAGCTATTAATAAGATTGCAACAGTTCTTGCCTATTCTCATCTGCTGAGCTTTATTACCTACTGAAAAACAGCACTGTATAAGTGCTCCTTCAATGTGACTGCTGTCAGTGAGCAGGGCAGGAGGACTTGTGGAGAGAAAAGGGGCTGTCTCAAATGTGATCTTATAGTGTCATGAAATGTGATCATCAGATAAGGGAATTTACAATGATCCCCTAAACTACTAATGAAATGGAAAACTTTCATAAGTCAAGGATCAGGACTGAAGAGTAAGTACACCAGACAGATGCAGAATGCTAATAGACACATTTATTGATAAAGAATGAGCAAGAAATGGTATAATGAAATTGTCACATGACTTCAGTATTTTGTTTGGATGGGGAATCAGGAAATTGAAGTTTGGGAACACAGCATGATGCTGCAAGAAAACCTAATGTTATTTATTTATGTTTGGAACATGTGAGCTTCACCAGAACCTGAGATGCTGCAGAATAATAGTGGCCACAATAGGGAATCACGATTACTGCCAAACAGCCACAAGGTCAGCAATAACCTCCCCCAGCCTTCCAGCACCTGATCATCAAGTACACCAGCTTCTCTCCTCACTGATGGGGTTTACTAGACCAAGCTTAGTCTCCCTTGGCACAGCCTGACCTTTGTCCCAGGCCAATAAGGAGATTGTCAGCAACTTACTCCAATCTTACCCCAGCAAGTCCCTCCAGCAATAATGTCACTTGTCATACATGTGTAATTTGGGGAAGGCCAATGTTTGTTCTTCACCTCCAGTTACTATCTATTTGGGGTTGCTTGTTCTCAACACTTGAGCATGAGTTTTTTTCTGAATACTTTGATTTCAAACCACTTTACGAAAACATGCAGATTAATTGTCCATTGTAAATTGTCACCTTATATTACATTTACTCTTGGTTTTTGGAGCCTAAAACATGGGAGAAAAGTGTCCAAGACAGAACAGTTTCATTACCAGTTAAATTAATAATTACCAAATCATGGTGGTCACTCTCTGTCAGAAATTAGGGATCCAGTACCATGAGTCCTGATACCTCAAAAATTAAACTGTGATTTCAGCAAAAAGCATTGTTTTTCAAAACCTGATGTTATAATTTTAAGCATTTTTACAGGATAGCCCTTCTACAAATGGGAGTCCACAACCTTGCTACTTCTATATATTATCTGTGTGATTGCGACTGCTGTATCTCAGAACAGCTGCCACCATCTTGGACTTAGCATGCATTCCTCCACATTCACATGTGCAGCTTTGCAGTTCTGAGGATCATTACTGTCTTCAGAATTGCACAGGCACCTATATTTAGGCCTTGGTATATCATTTCACCAGGACCTTCCAGGTTCATTTTCCATTAGTACCTTTTGATCCATAGCAGTTTCTGGGGGAGGATAATGCATTCTGAGATGTTGGGTAAACATGGTGCTTCCTATTGCCTACATGCCCATAGTAAATGTAATGCTTTCTGGGTATACTTAGGGATGTGCAGATTATTTCATGTCCAATTTGTTGTAAGTGATGTACATGAGGGATGTGACAGCAATTTAGACACAACATTCTTCTTGAGTCAGGTTTTTCACTTTTAGCTGCTTTTGGTAATAATGGTTTTGAACAAATTGCATATTGTAATACAACATCTACAGGAAATGCTCATCAGAAACTCTCTAATATACTTATCTGAACTGTGAGTTTACAGGCTTTAAAAATCTTTTGGTCATGCAGTAAAAGTGCAAATTAAAAAGAAAATTTCCAGGAAATTCATTTCAAAAACTCTGAAGTAGTGATTGTAGTTTAGAAGCATAAGCCAATAATTATGACATTCATGATGAATTATTTATTAACTTTATTAAGAATGTGTGCTGATGATACATTTATGAATAAATACATCTTTTAACTTACAAGTATTATTCCTTTTAAAGTGAAATTAAATTAAAAAATATATATCTGAACAGATGCAAGATAATACAGTAAAAAGGTTATAACATACAGTATCGGTGAATAATGATTTTGTATATGCATTATATAAGTCATACGGCTACATGTCAAATGCTCTTTATTGATTTTGCATCCTCAGGCAAGACACAGCACAGGTAATGGAATATGTTAATTACTACCGATTATCCATTAGCTCAAGAATGTTCTCTACCATGGTTCATGGATGGGGCCTGAGATAAGTGAATAATTCAGTCCGGGTTCCACAGATGGGTTTAGTAATACTGATGTTTTCATTTGGGAAACAAACTGAATTTCATTTTCCTTCTTTCTACTTTGTTACCAGTTTTAATAATGGGCTAATCTAGGGCTATTGCTGACCTGGTTACTAACTGCAATATAAAATAAATATAGTCTCAAAGTAAAAAAAAATGTTTTTTCTTTTTTTTTAACACCTTTATGAATTATCACTTGTGACATAGGCAAATTTACATTCATATAAAATTAATCAAACTATATTAACATAACAAACATTATACTTCACAGATATTGCTATATGAGTCTACTTTGATCACTGAAAACTCATTTCACTGAATTTCAAAACACTCACACCAAATCGCTGAAAGCCCAAATCACTGAAAACTCATTTCATTGAATCACATTTCACTGAATGTTAACTACTGTCGGGCAAATAAAACGTATATGCCATTTTCTTCCACTGTAGTGTGATCCTGGAGTTAATATATATAGTTAGGGGGGTGTGGGGGTAGCACCCACCTACTTTTGGTTTTATATTGTTAGCTTTCCATGAAATTAGATTCATAAATATAAAAGCTAAGTAGGTGGGGGGCTATGACTCCCCCACACCTCCAGTGTGGGGAGCTATGCCCACCACCCCCAACTACATATACTAACTCCAGGATTGCACTATAGTGGGGAAAAGGGTATATACATTTTATTTGCCCAACAGCACTTACATTCAGTGAAATATGATTCAGTGAAATGAGTTTTCAGTGATTTGAGCTTTCAGCGATTTTTTAAGGGTGAATTGAAATTCAGTGAAATGAGGTTTCAGTCAATCAAAGTAGACCCATTGCTATATATCATATAACCTAAGCAACATTACATACATTATTCAACTCCTGACCATTTTGTTAAACAAGAAGAAACATCTTTATTAAACCATCACTTACTACATAGGCAATCATACATTTATATAAATGAAAACAAACCACACCAACACAATCCTAGTTGCAAGCATTTTTCATCACAAACCATACTGACACACTCCCAGTTGCAAACATTATACATCACTCATAGTCAACCCAATCATTTTCAGTCAAACATTACATAGCTCATTTAAGTCCTGCCATCTTTTAAATCTCATCCCCCTCTGTATGTATTGATCTCACAATTCCCATTTTTTCCTATGCAGTTTGCTCCTATCTTTTTTTAAAGATCTCATTTTCAGTTGTTTCATCTCTGTTACTATATTCACTGCTTCCAGATCTTGATTTCCATTTTCTAGTAATTGCTTTCTGGCAGCCACCATAATTAGACCTGACAAGGTCTTACCATGTCTAGGCAATTCTGATTCTGTATCATAGCTCAGAAAAATAATTTCCCTCATCACACCAATCTACCCACCCAGCATCTCTGACAGTGCATCCCACAGGGAATCCTTACAGTCCACCAACTCCCCACAGTCTCAGAAAATATGTTCCCGATTACCTTTTTCTTCCCCGTCACGCCTCCAACATTTGCTGCCTACCTGAGTAAAAATTCTGGAGTCTAATTGGGGTATAAAACATCTATGTAAACATTTCCAAGCAAAAATCCTAAATCTTCTGGATTTTGCCACATATTTGGGAGACGTTCATATATCCTCCCATTGTTTCTTTATGAATTGCTTATCCAGTCTCTCTTCCCAATCCTTTCTAACCTCCTCTGATTGATTCTTATAGTTATCATGCAGCATTTTATATACCCTACTAATTATTCCTTTTTTAATTGCAGCTTCTGTTCTAGATTTTACTAAAAACTCTGGCAGTGCTGGTCTTCCATTTTGGACCCCCCATTCCTATCTCTTTGACTATACTCTAACAGAAGGTTAAGAATGCAGATTAGAACTTAAGGGTGTTACTTGCTTCAGTGATAATGTCTGGCAACATATTGGACCATAGTTTTGCTGGCTCCATTGTACTTTTAACAATGTATAAAATCCTGTTTTCAGAATGAGCTTTCCTTCTGACTGCAGCAGATATCCACTTTGAATTTGGAATTCTAACCATCATGCCATAGTTTCCAATGCAAAAGTTTGTTTTTCTATTAACGTCTTAGTCATAAAAATAAAATAGTATCCATGCACAAAATTATTTTGAAAGAAAATCATTCTGGATTTTAGTGTATTCATTTCAATAACTTGGAATTCTAACAAAACGTTAAAAGGCTATATGCAGTATCTTCAGGGCTGCAAACACATAACGGGCTGCAAACACAGAAGATAAAAAGTAAAGTTGTGTAAATTAAACTTACCATAACAATAGATGCTAGAATGATCACTGCTGCAGTAGCCTTAGCTGTATGAGGTTATATCCTGCCAAGGATATAACAATCGGCCAGGTTCCAAAGCTTCAGGGTACCTTCCACTCACCCAAATTGTCAGGCGGAAATGGCAGATAAAACATTGCTCATACTTTCACTCTTTGCCATAACAAACTTTAACATGTCTGGCTTACAATTCAAAATTCTGAAAATCAAAGTTGCAGAAGAATGCACCTTTTCCCATACTTATTAATTGAAATTGATTAAGTGTTTAACAGCAGTGAGATCAACTAAAACTATAGCTGCTGGGTCAGGTTTGGGAATAGTGTACACAAATTTAAGACTGAGGAACTTTATACATCCCACCTGCCTTCTTAGGGGTAGCTGTCTTACTATCATGAAAATTACAGTCAGTAGCACACACATCCTCTATAACAGACAGAACAGGAGGAATGGGTGTAGGTTCTGGAAAATCCTTCTATAACAGCCCATAGTATTTTTGAGGGATTGAGAAATCTCAGTGTCCCCCGTTGAAAACACTGGCACTTTCTAGCAATAGTCTCAGAGAAAGAAAAACCTCCACTGTGAATTCAGAAACTGGACTCTTCATTGAGTCTGAATCAGAAATCTGGGAAAAACCCGTTTCCATCACTGCATCTTCCTGTTTTGATTCAGAATCTTGAATTTCTTAAGTTAAAGAGAACCCCTATTTCTTTTACCAGAAAATACTTTAAGCAGGATAACTAACCTAAAATAAACTCTGAGCCAAACCCACTAAACTACTCCTATCCAAAGAAATTGAGGAGGAGTAGATAAATGCTTGGTTATCTGTTTCTTTTGACAGCAGAAATAGAGCCAACTGTGTTACTGATGGCAGCAGCTGCTTCCTCAGGGATGGGCACAACATTCTGACACAACATGGAAAACTTCCCTGTTCCCTCTCCCAGGACTGACAAAAGTATCTCTCTCTTGCTCACCGAGAGGACCCCAACAGCCACAGAGGATGTGGCTAATCCCTAGTACATAGTGGCTGTAGGTGCTACACCAGAGGGATCTGAGATAAAAGATGAGTGGTCTGAGGTAGAACAAATGGCCACAGCAGAGTCACCCACTTGTGGCTGAGGCAAATTGCTAGCCTGCTGTGGTGGCAAAGGCTATTTGCTTATTTTTTTTTCTTGTGGCAGGAAGAAGGACCACCCATGGGATTGGTAGTCTGTTCCATGCTGAAACAAAAATGGTGCCTTCTTCCTTGGAAAGACAAGCAGCAATTACCAGTAAACACTACAAGTCCACAAAATTTACTTTTGTGATAGAAAAACATGGTAAAAAGCACTTTAAAACACTATGCCAGTCTGTCAAAAGTAAAACACCACTTTTAAACAGACAGAAAAAATATGTGCTCCATTTAAAAGTATATTACAATCTCAAGACGGTCCATTAAAACACAACACTCTTAGTTTTAAAATAACTTTCCTGAAAAGGAAAGTAATAAAAACATTAAAAAAATTAAGAAAATGGAAGTTTTTTTTCCTTCAAAGGGACTTATCTGCCCAGCAACGGTAGACACAAGCTGACCACCCATCCTCGAAAGCCTCAGAGGAGCATACTTTTCGGTGGCAGTAAAGCTGTGAATACCTTCTCATCCAAATTTGTCTTATAATCAGCTTAGCTTGAGCTCCTTGACAGTTTGGGTGCATGGATGGTGCCCTGAAGCTTTGGAAGCTGGATAGCTGTTATATTCTTGGCAGGGTATAACCCCATATAGGTACGACTACTGCAGCAGTGATCAATATGATGAACGTATGCTGGATTCCAAACACAGACATTCTGGAAGCATTTACCATTTCTGAGTGTATTATCTAACAGCATTAGCTTAGAAAAATACAAAAGTCTTGTTATTAAAAATAAGACAGGTATTGCTGATATTTATAATCATGTCAAGTCTGTACTGAAATGCTAACACTTTGATTCTTCTGGAACAATTAGATGATCATCACTAATATGTGCTGTCCCGTTCTGTAGTAGCTGCTCCTGTTCCTTTCTTGGCTGAGGCAAATCTTCTGCTGGATAAGTAAGCTGATAAATCCGCTGAAAGAGAAATAGCCAGATTAATTTTTTTTCTTGATTTCTCCTTGTAATTGTGTATAATTCTGTTTTGTGCTATCTAAACATGTTATTGAAGTAGGTATGTTGAGTTTATTCATTCGCTTTTAGTGTATGCTTACATGTGTTTGCAAATGAAAAAAACACAACAGTATTTGTCTTGAAGAATTTTAATGCATCCTTGAGAAGTCTCTTACGACAAAGGCTTTAGTGGCTGTGTGCATTTAGTTTTTCTGGAAATTGAATTGCAATCCTTAATGTTAAATACATGCCCTATTAAACTTAGGACCCACAATATTAGTTCAGATTTTGCTGATGGGCTTAAACCTCTTTTATTGTTTCAGAGACATAGGAAACAAAAGTTTTCAAACCTAAGCACATTCATAATTGTACACTAAGCATAAAGGATACAAGAAAAGCAACACCATATACCACCCATATGCCTACACCAAATGGACAGCCAGAAACAAAGCCCATTAGACAAGCAAACAATCTACCCAGAACTCCTGTCACAGGGGACTCCATTGCATGACAAGAAGATGCCCCACTCACAAGAATGGATAAGGAGAAGATTGCGGTCAGTTGCTTATCTGGAGCCAGGATCTACCAGATTACACACACATACACTAGTCATTTCATCACAGATACCAATATGATTCTATCATAGTCCATGTGGGTATAAATAACCTGATATGCACATCTCTGTACTATATGAAGAGAGACATTAGGAACTCTCTTAGTATGTGTCTCAGACCAATATGTGCCTTGCAATGAGCAGCATTTTACCTTCACCAAAGATGATGCCGCAGTATGAAGAAACAAATGATGAACTTTACTAATTGACCAGGTTTCTGGTGCCATTCCATGTGGATTCAATATCTGTCATCCTTGGAGGACATGGTCAATAGACCACGCTGCTTTGTCAAAGATGGCTGACACCTGCCCCTCCCCGGGCTTCCTGATTTTGGTTAAAACTTTATCCATCCCCTTAGAGATTTTTTTAGGCAATGCCAAAGTAAAAAAACTAGCAATAAAGCTAATAAAACCCACTGGAACCTAAAAGTGTTACTGCTCAGTGCTAGGAGTCTTAACAAGAAACTCCTCACATAGTAAGCTTTCACTCTGGAGAATATAGATACTGGAGACATTACCGAGACATGGTTGAAAGCCGCAGAAAGCACTCTGGTAGTGCAATTCTACAGTGCATTTCACACATTTATACCATCAGCCCCACAGACAGGGACTAAAGGTAGAGGTGTCTCAGTCTACATTAGCAACAAGTATACCTGAAGGTTGGTTAAACCGGATGATACCGTGGAGTTCATCCGCATGCAAATCATCTTAGATAGAGTCCCTTAACATATTTTATCAGGCTATAGGTCACCATCTATTTCACAAGACTCCCATGACTCTTATCTAGATCTGCTGGAGGCATACTCCATCCAGCTAAACATTCTGTTCATAGATGCCTTTAATTACCCCTGTATAGAATGGGAAACATAGACTGCCTCCAACCTGCAGGCACAATATTTACCTGACTTTATTAACACAAATGCCCTTGATCAGTTAGTGCACACTTCATCCAGACGTACCAACATACTGGGCCAAGTTCTCACCCATATTAGAGAGCACTGCACCCCCCCATGTCACATTCTTATGGTGAGATTGGATCACAAAGCTCATTCAAAACAAAAATCAACTTGGAAAACCCAGTAAAACCTGTTCTAAAGCAAACTACATTCCATTAAGTGACAGTTTGTCAAAATGTAATGCTTCACCTAACCCATAGTTCACAACAGTCTATGCAGAATTATTCACAGAAATACTGTACAAATGTGTAAATGGCTGCATAGAAGCTGAAGTATTTAGTAGAAGTAAGCTCCCCCCAAAAAACCCAAACATACCACACTGGTGGAAGCCTAATCTTAACAAGATATACAACAAAAGGAAAAAAAAGTCATAGCCAAAGTCAAAAAGATCAACTCACATTATGACAAGACTCACTAATTACACTAAACAGGAAACTGAGAGCACTAATTAAATCCAACAAGGCCAATTACGAGGTCAAGATAGCTTCCTGGGCTAAAGACAACCACAAGGCCTTCTACAGCTATCTCTGAAACCTCAAATATAACATTCATCAGTGTGCAGAACTGGTAGTGAATGGTACAACCCTCACTGAACAGAGTGACCTAGTGAATCTGCTGTTTAACAAGTTCATCTCAAACATAATCCCATTCCCCCCCTGCCACCCCCCATGAATTCCCTACCAGCATAACCCCCCAACTATCAGCATGGAGCATGTCAAAATGGCACTCACTAAGGCTAAAAACACCGCTTCATTGGGGCCTGACAATTATCCCAGTCTGGCTCCTAAATAGCATGAAACATGACCTATCAGTACCACTTGAGTCACTTTTCAACTACAGCCTCAATACAGGCTCTGTACCAACTGAATAGAGTACAGCAATGGTTATCCTCCTTCACAAAGATGGACCATCAACTGGCCCAGAAACTGCAATCATATTAGTCTGGCTCATCTAATATGCAAAGCCATGGAACAAATTATCATGGAAATGATCAGTAAAGACATTGGTAACCTACAGAGACTGGATCCATCCCAGTTTGGTTTTGGCAAAGTAAGGCCATGCCTACTTATCCTGGTAGACTTCTTTGAGAAGATAACTAAGGCAATGGATGAATGGAAAATGGTGCATACTGCCTACCTACACCTAGCTAAGACATTCAGTACAATACTCCAGTCATGTATTGTGGGCATACTTACTGCACTAGGCATAAATCCCTCCATAATTCACCGGAATGCCAGCTGCCTCACAGATTGGACCCAAGAAGTCAATATTGGTGAGATCACCTCCATGAAGAGGCAGATCACCAGCAGAGTATCCTAGGGCTCTATGCTGGGCCCACTCTTGTTTGGCATCTACATCTTGGAGGTTAAGGCTAATACCAAGGAACTCTGGCTGACCAAGTTCACAGATGACTCCAAACTGGAAGATATCATAAATTCCTCCCATGACACTAACATCCTGCAAGAAGGTCTAATACAGTTAAATGACTGCTTTGAAAGCCACACATTGAAACTCAATGCAAAGAAGTGCATTAAAGCATCTTTTTGGAAAATGTCCATCCAGGCATATTACTCCATCTGAAAATACCCTAAGAGCTGAACCGGTAGTTAGAGATCTGGGAACATATGTATTCATTAATCTGGCCTTTGACCAACACATAGCCAGTGTAGTAAGAAAAATCATTCTATGTTGACAAATCATCCTGATCCAAGAAGGTTATAATATCACCCTACTCATTCCTTATCATTCCCATCAATGAGTATGATGACCCCTTTGGGATGTACCTGATTAGGCATATGCAACAGTGAACACCACAGAGATTCATCATCAAGAGAATCCTGGGTATTAACACACTGTCCTATATAGATCGTCTTAGAGTTCTGTCTCTATACTCAGTCTCCTACAGATCACTGAGAGGTGATTTGGGCTATATTCAGCCTTGATGGAGGTTTAGTACATCTGCAAAATGAGCAGCACCAGTAACATTATATCCATGGATCTGAACTTTGCTTGCAACATAAACAGAACATGCTGGTAAGAAAGATATATATCTCAAAGGATCCCCATGCTCTGGAATAGGCTCCCCATTCATGTGATGCACAGTCCATCCGTAACTGTATTCAAACATAACCTTGATTATTGGAAGGGAAATCATTAATTCACTCCCAGCTCACCCAATATTTCATATGGACAGAGGCTGACAGTAAACATTCTCTAGCTAACATTGGATGGGTAATCATAAATCCATCCCTGTGCTGCCTCCCATGTTCCTTATAGAGAGATGCCAACAGTAAACACTCCCTAACTAACATATCCCCTCCACATAGCGTTTTAGCGACCTCCTAACTAACCTACTCCTCCTAACAAACATTCATCTCTCATTAAGATGCTCATGTTACAAGGGGACACAACTGAGTTAGGTTGTGTAGCTTGGCTTATAAAGGCCCTGGTGGTCGTTAACCTAGTATATACGTATGACCCTATCAGCATTTTGCAACATATTAACTATATTATTGTGGCAAAATTATATTTTAGTCACTGAATGTGTATTTTCATGTGCACATTATATAGAGGTTCACTATAATTTTTCACAAACTGCAAATATAAATGGCTCGCAGCTTTTGTTTCATCACTCTGCAGTAAAATAATTTCCAATGAAAGTAGAACATTGTATTTCTGAAATATTTCATTTTGTATTTTATATTTGCCTGTTTCATATAAACAAGTTAATTATCAAAACATTATGGCAAACATCATAACAGCATACAAAAGCAATTATATGCATGACCTTGCATATGACAGCTCAAAAGTATGTTTTTTTTCTAACTATATTTTTGAAAGGTTTGTCCACTCATGGTACCTCCCACACCCAATTTTACAGCACCCTCATCTGTCATTTAATGTACCTTTTAATCATTCTTCCTAACATCCTATGGCAAATTGCACAGGTATAACTGTGTTTGCAGAAGCCCTCTTGGCTCTCACCACTCTGTTAAGGATGGCCTTTTTCTGCCTTAACCTATCATTTGTTGTGCATCCAAAAGTGCCACAATGGACAAAGTACATCACAATGCTCAAGCCTACCCAAGGCAATTGTGTGAGCTGAAGGTTGCGTTCTACATTAGGAAGCACTTCAAGCCCCCTCCCAGGTACTAATAATGTAGCAGGAACCCTCTCAGACTTTCCCTGAGATAGACAAGTAAAGGTCACCAGCCACTTCACTTTGTCTGTGATGTAACCATCAGAGTTTTAAAGATTTGACAGCAGCAGATAGCAGTTAAATTCTTAATGTGTTTTGAATATAACACTAGCCTTTACATCATTCAGCATCAGCTTAGAGTTTTATGATACCTGGCAATAATTTAAGGCCTATACAGACTAGTTTGGCCAGTCCTGCCAATGTTTAAAACTTGATCTTGTTAAAAACAAAGACAAGTGCAGTAGTTGTAAAAAAAGCATTATGAGAACTGTGTGTTGTATACAGCACATTGTGGTCCAGACATATCTGTCATAAATGAAGTATCAATGTTTTCATCTTCTGTTACAGTAAAGTAATATCTAAAGTGCAAAATACAAATCGATTAACAGTACAACACTAAATATTCCATATGTGAAATATAATGCTGTACTTTAATAACTCCTCTATACATTCAAAACAGTTACTGGGCGCCCTTCATAAAACTGTCCTTTCATGCAAATCATTGTAATAATCTGTATGACTAGGTGTCACTTGGATGAGCAATTTAAATAATTACTCAGTTGTGCCCCCTACCGACCTGGGCATGAAAATAGTGCAGGTTAACAGAAGATCACACAGAGGTACATACTCTCCCCAGGGCAAAGAGACACACATGTATACATACACAGACCCTTCACACACACACCAAGGTGCACAGTAACAGACAGGCATACAGACATACAGACACACGCACACACACACACACACACACACACACACACACACACACACACACACACACACACACACACACACACACATACACACACACGTATATACATACAGCACTAGCACACCAACATCCATGATTCTTAACACATCAGACAGCGGTTATTCTCCACATGCAGACACACATATATAATCAATCACTGTAAGTATTCATGCATATTCAATCACACTCATACAATAAACATTCACACATGTTCAGTCACAGTACAATGATACGTACTGTCACCCTACCTACTACTTACACACTCTTACCATAAATATTCATGCATGTTCAGTCACAGTATCAGATCACATACTGTTCCCCTACCTCCATGCACTCTCTTACAGTAACATTCATGCATGCTCTGTCACAGTACCATGTCACACACTCTCCCCCTACCTCCATACAACTTCTAACTACAACTTCTGTCCTAGACTCAAGTAAAAATAATACAAGAGCTGGGCTTTTATTTAACAATCTCCATCCTTTCTTATTTCCTATTATATGTTTAAAATCCTTGTTATGGAAGTTACTGTCTAAAATGCAGTTCAGATTTCAACTTGACCTCATAACACTCTATTACCTTCCCCTCCCTAGTTATTTCCTCCCCAAACCTCAGTTCCTTTGCTTATTTTATTCCGTAAGTTCTAACCCCTCTTGCTTAATTTTTGTAACAGTACTTGCAATCATTCCTATCAGTAAAATCCCCTTTCTCCATTCCTGTGTTGGCTTTGTTCTTATAATACTTTCTGCTACTTTATGACTATAATATTCTGTGGTTATTATTCTCCATAAGGCAGGACCGGCATCCAAAATCCTACTCTCCCCTTATGTCTTGAACCCTCACCCCATTTTAACAAAATTCCTGTCCACTTTAGCTTATAAACTTCTACTTAATTTATGTATATGATCCTTAATTGCACAGCTCTAAAATATCTCTTCAAACAAGGCAACCTTAAAGACCTTGTTCTATGGAGATAATCAATGTCCGCCACTTAACTCTTGTCCTCTTCTCATCCCAAATAAATTCTTTAATGTCTTTATTAATTATGATCCACAACTTCTAAGTTGATAAAATGATGCCTGAACAAATTCTCATGGAAACCACAGGCTTCCTGGTTTAGTTTGCACTCAGGATGTCGGAGTTGTAGTACAGTATGAGATGCCATTGGCTATAGAGGCACCAAGCCCTCAAGGACCTGTTTGTGGTAAGAATATTGTCATTTTGATATACATTAGTTTAAGAAATAAAACCAAGTAACCAACGGAAAAAAACAAGCTGGTATCCTTAAGCCCAAACGGGAAAGAAATTCTCCGATGTCAAAAGATTAGCTTAACGCAACTTTTATTCACTTAAAACAAATGCGTTTTCGCCACTGAACCTTCAGTAGCTTCCTCAGAATAGGTTTAAAAAATGTGCCAAATGATGGACACTCTTAAATAATGGATGTATAACGTAATGACATCATAACTGAGTTTCTCCAAGAAGGCACGTATTACAAAAGCATAACCAGTTAAAAATAGGAAGTACTACAATGGGTATAAAAACCCTAAAAACATTACATAAATTATACCACAAACATTATATATAAAAAACAAAACAAAACAATGTAACCATGTAGATAAAATCCTTAATGAAGGGAATCATGCCATAAACAAATCCTGACTAACCTAAGAAACTAAACAGGTGTATGCATACCCAATAAAAGTTAAAAATTATTCCATTTTCATTTAAAGGTATACCTGGATGTACCAAGTATATAAATATATAATGAGGCCAATACATCAAAACTGCACAAGGCACCAAGAGGACTATAATACTGAAACTATTTAAATGTATAAAATAATATATACTAAATAATAAAATAAATTGGTCATCTTAAATAACTTTTCAACTTCAAAATACAGGAGATATTACAACTTTCATTAAGCCCAGGGTAAGAAAAGGCGTCTAACCTAAATTGCCATTCAATTTCACTATTCTCTAAAAATAGGGAAGTAGGGCCACCCCTAATACTAGGAGGAATGTGGCCTATTGCCATGAAGTGAAAACTATGACCTGGAAAACAAGAGATATGTTTAGCTAGAGAATTATCACTTTTTTTATTTCTGATGGCATAAACATGCTGGTAAATCTGTTCGCGAAACTTGCGATCCGTCTTACCAACATAAAATGCCGCACACTGTGTGATTGCTGTGCGGCATTTTATGTTGGTAAACAGATAAAGTTTCAAAGTTACCAGCATGTTTATGCCATCAGAAATAAAAAAGTGATAATTCTGTTTTTAAAACATATTAATTGTAAATTATTTAACTGAATTCATTTAGTTACAGTTGTGTCTGTCCTTGTCTTTCGACTACATTTATGTTTTTTAGTTTCTGGTACACTAGGGGTTAAACATAAAAGAAGATGAGCAACGCTAATTTGTAGCTGGTGATCAATTAATTTACACTATTTAAACAATCTGGTGTAACTATTCCGTTTGTTTGACTTGATAAAGCCTGGAATATACCAGGCGAAAGCGCTTGTCTCATTGTTCTGTTCCAAATCTTTTTTTAAAGTGTGCGAATAAATTGTTTCAATCTCGCTGGTGGATTATTGCTTCAGCTGGTGGTTTTGCCTTCTGCATTACCAATTTAAATAATTACTCAGTTGTGCCCCCTACCGACCTGGGCATGAAAACAGTGCAGGTTAACAGAAGACCACACAGAGGTACATACTCTCCCTAGGGCAAAGAGACACACATGTATACATACACAGACCCTTCACACACACACCAAGGTGCACAGTAACAGACAGGCATACAGACATACAGACAGACAGACACACGCGCGCACACACACACACACACACACACACACACACACACACACACACACACACACACACACACACACACACACACACGTATATACATACAGCACTAGCACACCAACATCCATGATTCTTAACACATCAGACAGCGGTTATTCTCCACATGCAGACACACATATATAATAAATCACTGTAAGTATTCATGCGTATTCAATCACAGTACCATGTAACGCACTCTGCCATACACACTCATACAATAAACATTCACACATGTTCAGTCACAGTACAATGACACATACTGTCACCCTACCTACTACTTACACACTCTTACCATAAATATTCATGCATGTTCAGTCACAGTATCAGATCACACACTGTTCCCCTACCTCCATGCACTCTCTTACAGTAACATTCATGCATGCTCTGTCACAGTACCATGTCACACACTCTCCCCCTACCTCCATACAACTTCTGTCCTAGACTCAAGTAAAAATAATACAAGAGCTGGGCTTTTATTTAACAATCTCCATCCTTTCTTATTTCCTATTATATGTTTAAAATCCTTGTTATGGAAGTTACTCTCTAAAATGTAGTTCAGATTTCAACTTGACCTCATAACACTCTATTACCTTCCCCTCCCTAGTTATTTCCTCCCCAAACCTCAGTTCCTTTGCTTATTTTATTCCGTAAATTCTAACCCCTCTTGCTTAATTTTTGTAACAGTACTTGCAATCATCCCTATCAGTAAAATCCCCTTTCTCCATTCCTGTGTTGGCTTTGTTCTTATAATACTTTCTGCTACTTTATGACTATAATATTCTGTGGTTATTATTCTCCATAAGGCAGGACCGGCATCCAAAATCCTACTCTCCCCTTATGTCTTGAACCCTCACCCCATTTTAACAAAATTCCTGTCCACTTTAACTTATAAACTTCTACTTAATTTATGTATATGATCCTTAATTGCACAGCTCTAAAATATCTCTTCAAACAAGGCAACCTTAAAGACCTTGTTCTATGGAGATAATCAATGTCCGCCACTTAACTCTTGTCCTCTTCTCCTCCCAAATAAATTCTTTAATGTCTTTATTAGTTATGGTCCACAACTTCTAAGTTGATAAAATGATGCCTGAACAAATTCTCATGGAAACCACAGGCTTCCTGGTTTAGTTTGCACTCAGGATGTCGGAGTTGTAGTACAGTATGAGATGCCATTGGCTATAGAGGCACCAAGTCCTCAAGGACCTGTTTGTGGTAACAATATTGTCATTTTGATATACATTAGTTTAAGAAATAGTATTCTTCCCTTAAGTCAGTTTATTCCAGTATCTTGTTTTATTTTAACACCAGTTAGAAATAAGTCAAAGTCAAAAGTCAAAGTAAACTTTATTGTCATTCAACCATAACCATACCCAAGTTACAGCTGAACAAAATTATGTTCCTCCAAGCTCATGCACAAAAAACATACAGCAGAGCATAACATATAGCAACATATGCCAGAAAACAGCAAATACTTAAAACAGCAACAATAAAGAGCCAACCGAAGACCAGAAGCTTAAAACAAACACGATACATGGGCAACTTCCATTACCCCACCTCCAACTTCATGCATCATCATCAACATTTAAAACAGTCTTTTTGTCTGACCATCCTCTTCAGCACAGACCTTCCAACCACCACTACCTGCAGGCCCAAATGGTTACACTATCCCTAGTAATATCCGACTCTCTCTCCATCCACAGTCTTTGCAACTACTTCTACCTGCAGACTCGAATGGCCCCACCATCACCAGCAACCACCAAAGTCCTTCCATCCGATTCCACTGACCCTCACAGTCCACCATGTAGACCATCTTCTTCACTGTTTCCTACCCCATCTTCTGCATTTCAAGATCAATCACTCTATTATTATAGGCCAACAAAAATTCCATTCCTGCACTCTGTATCGGCTCAGCTGATCATTGCAGGCCCAACTTCCACCACTCCAAAATTATGTTCCAAAGCAGGCAATAACAGGCAAATAATTCCATTTAGAACACCATGAGCAATTTCCACCACATCTGCTCACTCTATAACAAAGAGGACTCACCATATAGAAAAATCACAAGGTACAATATAAAAACAAAAAGTGCATATCTGAAGCCAGAGAGGCTGCTGCCATACAAGGTGCCTCCATATTCCTTATCACATAAACACATAATATCACATAAACATGATATTAAATAATTCCATGCTATATATATATATATATATATATATATATATATATATATATATATATATATATATATATATATTCTATAACTTTTCTATTATTATTTATGCTTATACAAGTTTAAATTTCTTGATTTAACTATTCTTTAAACTTTTAAAATATGTCATATAAGCAGGTATCATTTTACTGCAACTAATGGTTTATATTTTAATGACAAATCAAATGTATGGACATTATGGTATGTTAATTAATATGATTTAATTATAAATACCTCATCTTTGAAATCAATTCCCTGGAACCTAAGAATCTGCCTATACGAGTCAGTATGCCAGTAACATCTAACAGTCCCATTCCCTTGCTAAACTACCACTCATTTGCCATCTCTGGTATCCCTGTAACTATACGCTTTTGTAGATGTCACAAATGTCAGAAGCCACTAGGCATTTAATGGTTTAATGGAGGTGGCAGCATTATAGCCATGTATATGAATTAAGTTTGAAACCCTAGCATATAGTATCCCTTGACTATATAGGATTGCAATGATATGAAACCGGAGTGCAGACAGGTAGCGTGGTGTTGACCTCAAATTGTGTAGTTCAGTTTGTTGGTATTCACAACATTTTACAGGTTAAATTAGAATGATTTATGCCATTTTGTGAGCACATTAGTCAAAATCAAAGCAAGAGTTAATTTTCATTAAAAAATTGCAAATTCCAAGCAATGTTTACAGAGATGGTGATGCATGACACATTGCCACTATGAAACACTCTTCCATTACACATACCTCCTTCAGGGGACCGTTGCCTGTGTAGACTTTGTAGACAATCCAGGCAGGGACACACATTATAGATGAGAGGGCAATAATCCATCCTATAACCTCTGCCCACCAGGGGTAAACATAGGTTTTGTTGTACCGTAGAGGAGCATATTTAATTACTGAGAAAAGGAATGTACCCTAAAAAGAAGAAGGAGAAGAAAAAATGTATTTAGCACTTCTGAGAAGAAACTTGTCAAATCTCAGTTCTAATGCATATAAGGCTAAATCCTAAAGTGTTAAGTAAAATGTGAGTTAAAGTTTCAAGAATCTGTTCTGTATTGTTCTGTACTGATAATATTTCAAGCATCAACAAGAAATATAGGTAGTTTAGCAGTTCAAGGCTTCAGGCTTCCACTAAGCAGTACAATTCTTAATCTCTTCAGATAGGTTGAATGATAAATGAGAAGTTGTATTTATAGAAAAGTTCTCTAGGAAGTGCACTGTTCACTTATTTGTTCCTGTTTTTTAAGCATAAATCAAATTTCCTATTTGGGAGACTAAATGGTGAGTGCTGGACCTCATCTAACCCTCAATTACTCCAACTAGGCCTCAGATTATACTGTGGACTAGTAAACAATAAAAATAAATAGGAAATGGTACAGAAAATAGTTCAAAATCCCACAGAGACAATAAAATGTGTAAGGTCTGGCTGCTAGTGCAGTAGTGCCCGGCGAACCTATAGTCAGAAGCAAACTATTATATCTAGGAGAGAAAGTCAAACAACTTCATTGGTTTAGAAGTTTTAATATGTGATCTAAACTTCATAGAAGTGGCAACATCAAGAAAGTCATACTGGATTGTACTGGCTTCAGAAATCAACTGCATTATAAGATGTGCAATTCAGAGTTCAGCTCCAAGATACCTACACCATTTAGGGACATCTTCCAGTATTGCAAGAAAATTATGTAATCTAAGGACACATATACAAGATACAACATCATTTCTAATGCTAAGAACTCCTGCATAATTGCAACTTTTGTATCAAAATACTTGGGTTTTAACCTAGATTTTGGAAACTTTAAATGCTTTACCTATATAGCACTAGTAAGTAATAAGACAAAGGTTTACCAAATAAACACTTCAATCTCATTTTTCTGAACTAGGGAAGAAAAACGGGCCTTCGATGAATGCAGAGTGCACCATGTGCTACACGAACTCAATGAGGAACTAAACCCACACATAAGGCTGCTGTTTAATCTTAGCCTTACTACAGGATACGTACCCAAAGAATGGCGTACGGCAACTGTGGTCCCACTCCACAAAGGCGGTGCTTCTACGGACCCTGGAAATTACCGCCCCATAAGCCTGACGAGCCTTGTCTGCAAAGCTATGGAGAGGATCATAATGGAACTCATAAATAAAGACATTGGGGACCTACAGACACTGGATCCTACCCAATTTGGCTTTGTCAAGGGCAGATCCTGCCTCTTGAACTTGGTCGACTTTTGAAACAGTCACTAAGGCCATTGATGAGGGTAAGGCAGTTCACACAGCCTACCTTGACCTAGCAAAAGCGTTCGACACAATACCCCACTCGGGCATCATAGAAAAGCTCACCAGCTTAGATGTAAACCCATATGTCACAAGATGGGTTGCAAACTGGCTCAAGGACAGAACACACAGGGTTAGAGTTGCTGGTGCCATGTCAGACTCTAAGCCGGTCACGAGTGGTGTCCCACAGGGCTCAGTCCTGGGCCCCCTCTTGTTCAGCATTTATTTTTCTGAAGTGCAGGCAAACATAGGGGGATTGTGGCTGACAAAATTTGCAGATGACTGCAAACTGGGCACCATAATTGACACTCCATCAGACAAAGACATCCTCCAGAAAGGTCTCATAGAAATGGATAACTGGTGCCAGAGCCATGGCCTTAAGCTAAATGCCAAAAATGTATAGTCATACCCTTTGGGAAAAACAAGGTAACCCTAATTACCACATAGGTGGTAATCCATTAAACACGGAAGACGTTATCAGGGACCTGGGGACCCAAGTTGACAGTAACCTCTCTTTTGACACTCACATTGCCAAAGTGGTTAGGAAGACCTTCTACATTGCCCACCTGATCATGAAGGGATTCACATCCAGATCAGGAGAGGTCATTGTACCCCTGTACTCTTCACTTATCAGACCAATGATTGAGTACAACGCCCCATTCGGAATGTACCTTACCCGACACCTGCAGCAGTTGGAAAGACCCCAAAAGTTCCTCACCAAAAGGATAAAGGGGCTCAAACATATGTCATATGATGCCTGACTGAAGAAACTCCAGCTCTATTCAGTCGCATACCGTCTGCTCAGAGGTGATCTGTGCCTGACATACAAGGCCATGTCCAACCCGGAATTAATGGACATGCTCCACCTCAAAAAATCCAAATCCACCAGAGCCACGAGAGCAAGACACTTCAACCTCAACACGGATATAAATAGGATGTGCTGGAGGGACAGATTCATCACCCAGAGACTCCCTACACTATGGAACAGAATCCCAGTCCATGTCAGGCAGAGCCCCTCACTGACTCTGTTCAAGAGAAATCTTGACGAGTGGATGGGAGATCGTAGGTTTACCCTGGGAATCATCTCTGTATCACTGCTGGACAGAGGCACAGCAAACTAATGGGTATAGTATTCTCATCCTAAGGGGTGGTGAAAGCCACACACACTCTGGCTAGGCTTTTAAATGCCCTAGGGCAGATAGCCTAGTATGAACCTATGAACCTATGAACCTATAATAACACTTTAGGTGAGAAGAAGTATAATTTTCATCCATAAATCATGTATTTAGGCAGTAACAGGGAAATCTGAAGATGTATGTTTCCCCTTACATGTGCAGGTATGGGTTCCATAATTCCAACTTCCACATTAGGTCGGGTGATTCTGGTAACAAACATGTTAGAACACGTACACTGCTAAAGCAGTCCTTCATGTTTCTTTCAAGTTCACAGACAAGTGTGGCCTCTGTAAACTTCTTAACTGATCTACAAAAATGAACCATTACCTATGACCACAGGTGCCAAACAACTCTCAATTACTCCTGAGATCCATTTAAGATAATACTTGTTGTTGCACAAATAGACTTCACCTTAAGGACACAAAACTTATTATCTTGGTATTTTAAAAAATATCTTCTCTGCCCATTTCTTTAAATATTTTATTTGAAATGTGGTGTAAATCAAATGCAGATTTCAGCCTTTGCAACACAAACATTTCTGCAGGAGACAGACTTGTTATTTTATCAGATGTTATTAAAACCTTGGCAATTTTGTTCCATAACCTCATCTTTCATTTTCCTTACTCCTTCATTCAAATTCCATAGAGCTCTCTTTGTCAGGCCATTAGCTGGAGCACAGAATGGAATCAGAAAGTACGTGATGAAATTTATTCTCCTTTGTAAATTTTGCAAATTCTACTTTACTGAATCAAGATCTGTTATCAAAAAATATCATTTTTGGAATATTTTATATGATAAAACTTTGTTGTTCAATAGTCACTTTTGAAAAAGAAATTCTTAACATGCGCTTCCATTCTCTTTGAATGAGCATCTACCAAAACTGAAAGCATTTTATTCCAGCCCATTAGTAGACAGGCAATGGATCCATGTTTGCTACCAGTCATTCTAGATTAAGAATGGACTACAGTTCACTGGAGTGTCGGTGGAGGGGGTAGGATGATGCAATAATGATCCTGGTTACCCTTCCCTGGAGAGGATGTGAGGTGGTCTAATTCTGCTTGTGCATCCTCTAGCAGAGGCCTGGAATTACACAAGTTCATAGGTTAATAGGTTCATAGGAGGTTACTAGGCTAATGGTCCTAGGGCCTTAACAAGCCTAACCATGTAATACCCTTGTTCTCTAGTTGACCATGGTTAGATGGTTATTGTTAGCAGAGCGAATCAGTGATTAGCACCAACTGCCCGGGTCCATGAGGGACATAAGTGCCACCCACAGGGTGAATTTACGGTTTCCCATCCAGTTATCAAGGTTGCACTTAAATAGGGTAATTGAGGAGCTCTGCTTCACGTGAAGTGAGAATTTATTCCAGAGGAGTGGCAATCTCGGAGAGACATATCTGTCTGTCCAACATGTTTTGTTTATGTCACAAGCTAGGTTGAGATCCCTGGAGCGAGTGACTCTTGTCCCATTTGATTTGTGGACATGCAGCATTTCCATTAAGGCAGGGTCAGAGATCACTCTGTAGGTGAGGCACAGGTCACCTCTCAATAGAGTACAGACACAGGGCCTTCAGTCTTTCCCCATAGGTCATGTTTTGGAGACCTTCAACTTTCTTGGTTAGAAACCTCTGAGGTCTCTCCAGTTGTTGTAGGGTCAAGTATAGAGGAGTTATAACATCCTTAGTCTTGGATGTGATGTTCTTAGGGTTACCATCTGTCCCACTTTGCGAGGGACAGTCCCACTTTGGGTAGTTGTGTCCTGCAAAAAAAATAAAAAAATGGCAAATGTCCTGAGATTTTAGGACAAAAATATTTCCTATATTTTATGTAATAGTTGCATAAAACAGTTATTCTGTATCTGAAACACCTAAATGTTATAAGAAACAGAATAAGCAACTAAAATACTATAAGAATAAGCTTTTATTTAGGCAAAAAAATGAAGTTCTGTCCTTTGTACTGGCCGTGAGTATGTTTCACCCTGCAAAATCTGACGTTTGTACCAAAAATGTCCGACTTTGGGCATTTGAAAAGGTGGCAACCCTAGATGTTCTCATTTATGCAAATATCACATTTCTGTTTTTTTACACTGTCACGTGCTATCGCAATTAGTCTTATTTGTATGTCTCATACTTTTTTTATTATATATCATTTTCTTGATAACCACTTTATTTAAACAAGATTTATTAACTGCAAACAACACAATGGGTATAATTATTACTTTGAGTGTGAGAGGTCCCAGATTCACATCCTGGTCAAGCTCAATGTTTTAGGAAACACCGGAGGGTAGACTAATGGGGAAGGTGTTTACCTCATAGACACAAGTTACAGGTTTGATTCTCACAAAACAAAAACTGCAACAAATAATTAAAATTCATCTTTGAACTACAATGTATCCGTATGCACAGCCTCACAGAAGACACTACATATTTCATATAACCTGTAACAAATAATATATTAGCAATTTTATCTTCCATCTATCCTTTCTGATAATAATTTATGTGACTTATAAATGATTGTGCCATCAATGCATAAACATACTCCAGAGCCTTCTTCCAATCTTTCCACAAAGTCAAGATCTTTTTAGTTTCTTTATTCCAACAACATACTGATGACATGTTGAGGCTACATCCATAAAAACAGTTTTCTAATATCTAAAAATTAAGAAACAAAACACAAGCAAAGCATGTTTTAGCTGGCCACTACATTGTTTGGAATACCTTATTCTGATTTAGCAAGGCCTATAACCCCAAAACATTTCTTGTTCATTGAGGGTACATAATTCTGCAATGCAGATATTATGGCAGAGTGTACCTTAAACTAGCTCTCTTTAACAGGTGGGCAGTCCTATGACATGGATAAGTAATCTACTTTGTTCTCATTGCATCTTCAACACCTTCCTGACCTGTAGACTGTTTTCTTTAACTCCACTATTGAAAACTACCAAAAGAGGGTCCTCTTGACCTTTTTCAGTTTTATGACGGAGGCAACCTTGATGGGCACCCTTAAACAATAGAAAGGGCTCTAAGCACCATCCATTTATTGCTGCCTGTGCCAAAGGGACAATGTACAGTTTCTGACACAATTACAAGAACCATCCCTTTAAATCAAGCTTCTCTAGAACCAGCCACATGTAGTCCCAATATAAGGAATCAAAGGTCTTTTGGAAATCTATGCAGGGCGATTGCTGGTATATTGAGGAGTTTGGTTAATTATTTAATGCAATTGAGAAACGTATGTGATCAGCACTGCCCTGCCTTCCATTAACACACTTTTGCTGTTTCATTTCCTTTATGATATTTCTACAGATTTCACATAATGTTCATTTTAACATTTCCCACTTTGCATACATGGAGACCTCTCCATCTTCAGTTTCTTCTTCATGTCATGCATTTCTGTTTGCTGTTGCCACCGTTAAAGTGATATTTAAGGCACTTTACCAATGTTAAATTATTGTAACAAAAATCCTCTTTGAATACAGTCATTTATTCTACACAGAATCCTGTATCTTAACATTTGCTGCATTATCTTACCACAGTGACAGTCCTGAACATCTTTTCCATTTCAGCCACATATTTAGTCACAGACTTGACAAGTTTCCTTGCGTGAGAATCAAACATAAGTCCTTACATTCCTGCAACTTGATTTACGATTAAAATTATTTTAATAAGCTTGCACGCTACATAGTTTTTTATTTGGTTCCTCTTGATTTCCTAGATTTCTCATTAGACTGTAGGCCATAACTCCCACTACAAGGATGGCGATACCTCTTTTAGTTTTAATTCTCAATATGTTTGGCAACTAAAAGTGTTCAATATTTCACAGTCTTCTTTATATGTCTGTATGTTTACATCAAATGCAGTCAAAGTACCTTTACCCCTCTATCTTGTATTCCCTTTTTCTAAGTTATTGGAAGTACTTTAAATTTTGTTATCAAACGATATTTGTTATATTTTAGAGGGTAAGGTAAACAGCTATAACTGTTCCATAACTGCACGGACTCCAACACAAGTGTACCATAAACTATGTAGTTTAAAGTACGTCTTGTAAAACACAGCATCTAGCTGCATTTTGCAAGAATACAAGAAAGTAATGTAACAGAAGACTGCATATCATACCTCTCAACTTGTTAGTGTGAGAAATCTGGACAAAGCCTGAAATAATGAGGGGAGTGGAACAAAGGCCTAAAAATAGGGACAATTTTTAAATATTGCTATTATAAACTTAGAAAGTTGCTAGAATAACAGGATTTGAGTTAGCATGCCTTTTCTGAAGGATATAAAGTCTGAAACCCATATGTATGTCATTATTTAGTGACTTCAAGCCACAGATCACCTGGAGATTTGCCAAAAAAAAAAGAAATATTATGAGGAACAGAAGAAAAATATGAGGCAAAAATCTGGATATTCTGCAAAAATCTAGACAGTTGAGAAATATGGTGCATATACATACAAGATACTCTACAAACCCAGAGCTCTGCTGACTCAGTAATCCATAGGACAGATCACTCTGTCTGTACATTTTCCATTACTGACACATGACAAGGCAGAGAAACCGCAGGCAAAGGTCCTCTATTCATAAAACAGCCTTGTTACATATTATGAAGCTGGTTGGAAGAATACAAGATCATGCTTGATGAACTACAGAGTTCAACTGAGCAATTATTCAACAAACCAGGCCGTTTGATATTATGCAGTTAACAAATACATGAAAGTTACAACAAAATTGTGCATTTTATAATCACAAAAATGCACTCAAGGGAGAGTATGTGCTGTAAGCAAGAAAGTATGATAAAATACTCCTGATTTAATAATAGTGGATTGTTACTAGAAGACATTGGTGCATGAGTCCAATAGCATAACTTCTAGTTGCACATAAGAACCGTTATATCATGGGTTTGATTCCTTCTGAAGTCACAGTTCTCACCAGTACCTGGCTAAGACATAGGTACAAAAACAAATAATGTGTAAAGTATCATGCTTTATTATGTCATGAAATAGAGAAGGGTCTTCTGACTGAATTCATTTCTAGATGTGTAACTAATGCAGAACTAGCAGGAAATTGGAGTTGGAAAATGGTCACCTAGTGTTTTATAATGTCATTGTATTCAGGAGCACTTTCCTGTCATGGGAACAATGATTGCCAAAACACACTGCAGCTTTCTTGCAGCCCTGATCCTGAACTGGCTAAAACAGCATCAGAGAATGAATGTCTTGCAGAGATTGTTTTGCAGTTAGCAGAGGATTAAGGCTCTATGCTGTTTACAAGTGCCTTCCTGTAGTCAGAGGTACAGAGTCTGGTTCCTTCGACTACCATTTGCCTGCTGTGTGACTGTAATAGGTTCATAGGTTCATACTAGGCTATCTGCCCTAGGGCATTTATAAGCCTAGCCCAAAGTTTTGTGGCTTTCACCACCCCTTAAGTTTGAAGGATACTATGCCCGTTATTTTGCCGTGCCTCTGTCCAGCAGTGACACTGAGATAATCCCTGGGGTATATCTGCGATCTCCCATCCATTGCTCAAGATTTCTCTTGAACAAAGCCAGCGAGGTGCTCTGCCTCACATGTACAGGGATTTTGTTCCACAGCATAGGGAGTCTCTGGGTAATGAATCTGTCCCTCCAGCATGTCCTATTTATAACCGTGTTAAGGTTTAAGTCTCTTGCTCTTGTAGTTCTGATGGATTTAGATTTTTTGAGGTGGAGCATGTTCATTAATTCCGGGTTGGACATGACCTTGTATGTCAGGCACAGGTCACCTCTGAGCAGACGGTATGCGACTGAATAGAGCTGGAGTTCCTTCAGTCGGGCAGCATAAGACATATTTTTGAGACCCTTTATCCTTTTGGTGAGGAACTTTTGGGGCCTTTCCAATTGCTGCAGGTGTCGGGTCAGATACATTCCAAATGGGGCGTTATACTCAATCATCGGTCTGATGAGTGATGAGTACAGGGGAACAATGACCTCCCTTGATCTAGATGTGAATCCCTTCATGATCAGGTGGGCAATGTAGAAGGTCTTCCTAACTACTTTGGCAACGTGAGTGTCAAACGAAAGGTTACTGTCAACCTGGGTCCCCAGATCCCTGATAACCTCTTCTGTGCTTAGTGGATTGCCACCTATATGGTAGCTAGGGGTAACCTTGTTTTTCCCGAAGGGTATGACTATGCATTTTTTAGCGTTTAACTTTAGGCCATGGCTCTGGCACCAGTTATCCATTTCTATGAGACCCTTCTGAAGGATATCTGTGTCTGATGTGTTTTCAACTATGGCGCCCAGTTTGCAGTCATCTGCAAACTTTGTCAGCCATAA
Organism: Protopterus annectens; assembly: GCF_019279795.1. Taxonomy (NCBI): domain Eukaryota; kingdom Metazoa; phylum Chordata; order Ceratodontiformes; family Protopteridae; genus Protopterus; species Protopterus annectens. Next base: position 1,111,051,327 of record NC_056745.1, on the reverse strand, counting down.
TCCTCCTGTGTTTGCCTGTACTTCTGAAAAGTAGATGCCGAACAAGAGGGGGCCCAGGACTGAGCCCTGTGGGACACCACTTGTGACCGGCTTGGAGTCTGACATGGCGCCAGCACCTCTGACCCTGTGGGTTCTGTCACTTAGCCAGTTTGCAACCCATCTTGTGACGTATGGGTTTACATTTAAGCTGGTGAGTTTTTCAATGATACCCGAGTGGGGTATTGTGTCGAAAGCTTTTGCAAGGTCAAGGTAGGCTGTGTGGACTGCCTTGCCCTCATCTATGGCCTTGGTGACTATTTCGAAAAAGTCAACCAAGTTTAAAAGGCATGATCTGCCCTTGACAAAGCCAAACTGAGTTGGATCCAATGTCTGTAAGTCCCCTATGTCTTTATTTATGAGTTCCATTATGATCCTCTCCATAGCTTTGCAGACCAGGCTTGTTAAGCTGATGGGGCGGTAATTTCCAGGGTCAGTGGAGGCACCACCTTTGTGAAGTGGGACCACAGTTGCCGTACGCCACTCCTTGATCCTGAGGTGAGGCTAAGATTAAACAGCTGCCCTAACTGCGGGTTTAATTCCTCATTGAGTTCGTGGAGCACACAACCGGGGACACCATCTGGTCCCATAGATGCTGTGTTTTTCGCCTTGGAGAGAGCAGTTTTCACCTGAGCATCTGAGATGTTTGGGGGGCTACAATCCACTGGTATAGATATCTCTCCTTTTGGTGGGGAGGGGGGGGGTAGAAATTTGCACTGAACCTGTCAGCCAGTATGTTGGCAATGTCTGTTGGTTCAGTGATTTTTACATCATTTTGAACTAATTCTGAGCATATCTGGGAGTTTCCTCCCAGGTTTCTAACATAGCTAAAAAAGGCCTTATGATTGTCTTTTGAGTCCTTAGCAACTTTTCTCTCAAAATTTGCCTTGGATGATTTTATGAGTGATCATAGTTTTTTACTTATAATGATCAAGGGTGTCTTCCCTTTTAAGGATTTTGCTCTGTCTTGTAGTAGCTTTCTCCTTTTATTGTAGAGCTTGTTTATGGCTGGGGTCCACCAGACTGGGTGCTTGCCTTTGGTGCAAAGAGTCTTTGTTTTGTTTGGGATTGCCTGATCCATGCAGTCCTGGAGGTGCTGGTAGAAGGCATTTGTAAGTGATTCAGCGGCTTGAGTAATGGTTTCCGCTGGCTCGGGGGCCTTGAAAGAAACCACACCAGTCTTAAGAAGTGTGAAGTCGGCTTTTGAGAAGTTCTTCACTTTGGTCTTTTTTATCTGGGGTGGGGGCGGGATGTGGACATCCAGTGAGATTAGTTTATGATCTGATCTCACCAATGAGGGGTATACTTCCGGTGTTGAACATTGTGTCCCCATGTTCGTGATGATGAGCTCTAGTATGTTTTCTCCTCTTGTGGGGATGGTGACTAGTTGTTCCATGGCATTAGAGTTTATGAACTCTAGGAACCTTTGGGCTAGAGTGTTGGGGCTTGAGTAATGATCCCAGTCTATATTCGGATAGTTGAAATCACCTAATATGATGGTGTTTGGAGATACATTTATCCCCTCCAGTGTTTTCAGGAAAGCTGTGTGAGGTTCCTGAGTTTGAGAGGGTGGCCTGTAACATGCTACAAATTGCAGAGCAGTCTTGCCTATGGTTAATTGCACCTGGATGGTCTCCGATGCGTTGCCACCAACCTGGAGGTGTGGGTATTCTTGATGAATATGGATACCCCCCTCCTTTCTTGGTGTGGTCCGGATTTTGGGGCCGGAACGCATGATATGAGGTAAAACCTGATAGTGCCAGGGTGCTCTCAGGAGCCTTGAACCAGGTTTCAGTCACAGCACAGACATCGATGTTCTCCATACTGAGAAGGGCTTTGAGTGCATGCATCTTGAGGTTGAGACTTCTGGCATTGAGCAGCATTACCCTTAGTTTTTTTTTTCTTTTTTGTGTTCTAGGGTGGTAGGTTTAGAATTTGAGCCTTGCCTAAAAAAGGCACTATGGTCAAGTTACTTTACCAGACAATACTCATGAGGCACCCCTGAAAATGGACACGTGTCCAATAGGCTTGCCTTGTAAACAACTGAGTAAAATCAATCAATCAATAAATCAATAAATCAATAAAATACATTAATATTCAGCTGATGGCCTAAGGTGAAACAAGGGGTCTTTTCAGGTGTTTATGTCCTTCAAGCTATGAATAAGTATTTGCTGTCCTGTGATAATAATATACCTGCTATAGTGCCTCACCTCAAGCTAGCATACAATGTCTGACAACAAAAATGCATACCAAGTCACAAAAAAACAAAATATGTTTTTGTTGTGGAAAGTAGGGAAATATAAAACCAGCTGAGCAGTTCAACATGTCACATCCACTGAGGACAGAGAGTATAATGAGCCATTCCCTATCTGTTCCCAAAAGGAGGATGGGGGGGACCCATGGGGGAGGTTACAGGTAATGGGGTGATCTACTCAAGGTTCCCTGGGGTTTCCAGGTCATGTAGTAGAGGGCCCCCAGACAGATGTAGGGTCATAAACATGGAAAAGTGTTTAACTAGATTAAAAGTGATATAGTAGCATGGATGAACTAGTCAAAAGCAAGATTATTTTAGGTTTCTGAAGTGAAAATAATGAAAACACATACAGATTTCTTTTTCGTCCTTTCATACCAACCCATTCATATCAATAACTTGGACCTTAGCTTACTATATATATATATATATATATATATATATATATATATATATATATATATATATATATCTTGATATTACTGTTGGACTATTTTATTTTTAACTGCTATTTTTTTTTGTATAAAGGGGAAAAAAGTTAAGGATGCTATTATTTGAATGTAATAACTATATGGGTTCCCACTGATTTATGGTTCTCAAAAAATAAAAAAAATAAAATATGATTTTTTTTATGAGGTGAAATCCTGGAATTATACCTGTAATTTTTAAGTGTAATTTCCAGTCTTTACCATGAGTTCATTATAATTTTCTACTGCATCTAGCTATATGCAAAATTAAAGTAGAGTCTGTGTACAGATCACTCAATAAAGTGGTATACTGTACAGTCTGAGTATGGCATGTGCAGTAAATGGATGCAGCAGTATAGTACAGACTAATATGGAACCTGAGTAAATGGACAGAGTACTAGGCTACAGGCTGAATATTACATCTGGTCAGATGTACACACCATCAGTGTATGGATATTGTACTGCATATGAGTAAATGCATACAGTACCATAGTACAAACCAAATACTCCCAATAGTACACAAAGCAACAGGGTATAGACTGAGAACTTCGTGCGTAGATAAAAGCAAGGACCTTCATGATACAGGCGAAGTACTGCAAGTGCACACAGAATCAAACAAAAAACTGGGTATTATTTGTGGACAAATGAGCACACCATCAGCATACAGACATAGTACTGCATATGAATAAATGTCCACAGTACCATGGTACTAGCCAAGTACCGCCAATTGGTACAGAAAGCACCATGGTATAAACTGAGGACTGCATGTGAGGGTAAAGGCACACACTAGCAGGATACAGACAAATACTGCATGTAGATAAATGCAGGCAGAATAAAGAAACAGTCTGAATATTACAGATGGTCGAATGTAGATCCAGAGACAGATTATAATAGAGGTGATTTGGATGGCTGCCTGGTACCCTAGCCATGGGGGTCCATGGGGGCCTAGCTCTGGGGGCCCATGGCCAGTTATTCAACATCTGAAAGTGAAAGAGAAAGTATTGCTATGTTCAGCACTGTCAATTCATGTCTGTTAGCTTATGTGCTGAACATAAATACTAGCACAAAAAAAATTATTTCGTTTTAATAGTAAAAAAAAGGTTAAACGACATTGAGCAACATTTATTTATTCATTTATATATGCACGTATGTATGTATGCATGAATGAATGAATGCATTCATTCATTCAAAGTAATGAAATGTTTTCTTATTTAAAATACATAAATAAAATAAGCTGCCACTGGCTGCAGGAAGCCTGGAGATATTAAATGTTCAGGATGTAGTGAATGAATTCTATTTTCACTGCAATAATTAGAAGCCAGTACAGCTTAATGAAAAGAAGCCATGAACATGCTATCCTGAACAAGCTTTCAGAATGCACTAAAAAGGATCTTCATCACAATAAGCGCTTGATATTAAAAGACATTAAAGAAAAAAAAGCCTGTAACCAGTAATAAAGCTGATTGGTCTATTAACAACATATTAAAGAAGCTGATATGAGAAAGGAAGCTGATCAGATCATTGCTCTAGTCATAGCTTTCAACTTCTTTGCACATGATAGACGCCTTTTAAAAGCACAACAACAGGCATGTGAGTTTTTGTTTTCTTCTCGTAAAGGAAAAGTGTCATGATGGGAAACAGAAATTTGTAATTCCACTTGACTGCCTCGGACCATGATCAAATCTTTGTTCTAACTTGGATCTGTACTTTCCTTACTGTGTTCATACTTTTACTTCTTTGGCTTCAAATATGCATATACTAAATATGTTAATGCTGGTTAGGCTGACGACTTACAGACGCATGTATGTGTGTATGTTTTGTGTGGAGGAGATAACATTAAGATAATTTCGGCCATCATTTTTTAATATAAGCAGTTTGAAGCTATTTTTGTGATAGGTAATTATTAATTGGCAATGCCACAGATGTATACTTGTGCATACCTCTAAGATTCTTTGCTCAAGAATTCTGGATAACTCCAAAAATAAAGGTGGACAAAGGCCCAAAATCAGGGAAAATTTTTAAATATTACTCTAATTTACTTAAATGCTGCGGTGGTGGTGCTGCAGTAGCATTGTCGCCTCACAGTAAGACGTCCTGTTCGATTCTCAGCTAGAACGTCTTCTGTGTGGAGACATGCATGAATGGGCATACCTTCATTGAAGGTTGTGCGTCAGGGCCGCCAACTCGGCACGTAAAAATCTACTGCCAATCATTAGCAGACCGGAGTTCCACTGTGGCGACCCCTAACTGGGAAAAGCCGAAAGACACAACAACAACAACTCTAATTTACTTAAATAGTTAATAGAACAAGTTGTATATTAACATGCATTTTCTGAACAATAAAAAAGATGAAACTCTAATTTATGGCATTACTGACTGTAATCCTGATTGATTTACCAAAAAAATAAAAAATGTTATAACGGACAGTGCAAAAATACTAAGCAAAATCAGGGATGTTCTGCAAAGTCAGAGACAAATTGAGCGGTATACATTAATGTCAACAGTGGTTCCATAAAGTCTGCCTTGCAGTGTTATGAAAGTGACAATATCAAAACCAAAGAGTAAAAATGTCACACAGACAAACCATTTAGTAAAAACTGCAAATGACTCATCCAAGCTAGAGTGTTCGCTATGTGATACCTTGAAACTCATGTGATGGAGGCCCATAAGATATGAGCAAATGGGTTTATTATTGAATATTCAAAGTGACTGCTGTTGACTGGCATGTGATCAAAAGGCAGTTTTCAAATGGCCAGAATGCCGATTCAAAATACATCCACTACACTACAGCGAATGGGTAGTGTAGCTTGATTATTTGAGTTTGGCATTGTGTGCAGAGATCGCGGTTCAGTGAAGAACAGGGAATTAACCCATTTCCTCACTGTAGTGCAATCTCTGAGTTGGTATATATGCAGGGGGGTGTGGGGGGTGCAGACAGGCAAAACAGTAAAATACACATACCGTTGGCTAGGGAATGTCATGGTATGGTAAGCTGCATAGCATGGGTGACTGACGTCACATCCTGCTATGTCAAACACATTGAATTACAGGTGTCAGTGTATTAAGTTTCGATCTTACTGCATTTTCGCAGTTCCGGATTCAGGATTTCAGGTCGACCATGAGACCGCTCAATGTATATAATTTCAAGGTTTCAATAGTAAACCGTGCAAATGACCCCTTAAGGATATCAAGTATTTCAAGACTGAGGCAGTACCATACATGCCTTCTGTGGAATAGTAAACTTTTCTGAGGTGCTTATCATGATTGATTACATCCATGTTGCTATTATGGCCCCAGTGCCAGAACAGGAAGAGCTACCATTTTATCAACTACCAGGCAGTGTATGTTGCATGGAGGTGCTTCACCAAAATATTGGCCCAGCATCCTGGAAGTGCTCATGATTCCCATATTTGGCACATAAGCTCAAGGTACCACCTCTTTCAACACAGCAGGATTTCTCATGATTACTTAGATAGTACATGCAAATTATTAATACTGTTTCTAACCATAGTCATTCTTTACCTGTAGAATGGCTTACGGTATTGTTGAGTAATTAACTATTTTTATGTGTTCCCTCCCTATTTTGTTTTTCAGGTGACACAGGCTACCCACTCAGACCTTGGCTAATGACAAAAGTCTGTAACCCACAGGAAGCTGATGAGTGCTTTTGCTACCACTCCAAAGAATGTCACAAGATTCCATAGATAGTAAACACATAACTTGTCACTGAAACAGTAGCTGCTGGTATTTCCTGCTGCAATACTTTATTGCAGCTTGTTTCAGATATGTTATTCATAACTTAAAGCAATTATTCATATCATACAATTAGCAATACCAATTAACATAAAAAGTACTTATCAGAATAAATTAATTCCATTAATACCAACAAAATACTTAATATTGCTTAATGACACTTTTTGATTAAATTATGAAATATTTACTTTTCTGTTATTAAAATAAATGCATATGTTTCTTAACACTTATATATCCATCTGTTGTTTCTGTCTCACTTTCTCTACCTCTGTCTTTCTGTGTCTTTCTCTCTCTCTCTCTCCCTCAAACTTATTTTTTTCTTTCTTCCTTTCCTTTTTATATTAATTTTTCTGCAGATCCAACAGTGTCCAGGGCAGCTCAGCTGCAAGCTTCTCAGGTGAGGAACAGGTCACCACCTCCCTTGTCTACCCAGTGACATCTTCACCTGGTGGTGACAGCAGCACCGACCCTTGTGCCTCTCCTGTGTGAGGCAACCTGGTAAGCCAGCACCATGAGCCTCAGGATCTGGTTGAGGATGTGGCTGAGAGGGCCATGGAGAAGTAGTTGCACATATTTTAGTCTCTCTTCCAGCAGGTATAACACTTAAAGACCTGTTCAGCTTTATCTGTCAAACCACCTGAGATCTCAACTCCATAACCATCAAGGTCACCTCCCCTCAGAGTTCATCATGGAGGGGGATAATTGAATCCCTTTGGAATAGGGTATTGTGTGCTTCCTATAGGTTCATAGATAAGTACTTGGCTAGTTGCCCTTGCAGGCCATTTTAAGCATAGCCAATTTCCCTTTTGGTGCTTGAATTAATCTTTCCTGTTCTGTGTTAGTTTGGCATTACCTATCTCATGGTCAATATTTTTTATCACCCCTCTTGAGAATAACTGTCATTATTCCATAGAAAATTTCAGGAGATCCATGCATGGGGTAATGCATTTAGGAGGTGAATCTATCCATTAGTAGTACAAGTGGCAATCCTGGGGTAAATTTTCTATTACCCATATATGTCAAGCAGAGTGCCTCTTCGGACCTCTTCAACAGGAACCTTGACAATTGGATGGGAGAAAAATTCTGCTAGACAGGGGTCCAGGAAAGTAAATAATGTGGGAAGAAATAGGGCCCTAGGGCTGATAGCCTAGTACCAACCTATGAACCTATGAACCTATGAATATAGACAGGGATGAGCTTTGCATTACATGGATGGGAAGTCTGGTCCAGAACAGTGCTATCCTCCACAAGATATATCCATCCTTCTGAACTATTCTGTTGATATTGAAGAAAAGGTTTAGATCCATGGCCTGAGTATTTCTGATGCCATTGTGCAGACGATCCATTGGTACTGGGTCTGAGAATGCTGTGTATGCCAGACATAAGTCATCTCTTAGCAGCTAGTAGGATACTGAGTATAATATCAGGGCTTTGAGTTGGTCCATGTAAGACATATTATGTAGGCCTTGTATCCTTTTAGTAAGGTATCTCTGTGGATGTTCCGGTTACCGCATGTTTATGGACAGGCACATGCCAAAGGAGGCATTATACTCGATGACTGGTTAAATGATAGTTGAGTATAGGGGGACAGTAACATCTCTAGATCTAGTCAAACTCCTTTGTTTATAAGCTGCACAATACAGAAGGACTTTCTTGTGACAGTGGACATGTGTTTGTCGAAAGTTAGGTCACTGTCCATTTTGTTCCCAAATCTGGAGAAACTGAGTCAACTCTCATGGGTGTTTTTTCAATGTGGCATTTCCTGGAGTAGACAGCTTTCCAAAGGACATGATAATGCATTTTTTTGGCACTTAGTTTTAGACCATGATTCCTGCACAATTTATTTTTTTGGGGACAAACCTTTCTGCAAGATAGCTAAGTCATTGGAGGTTCAATAGCTGTTCCTAGCTAGCAGTCATCTGAAAACCTATTCAGCCAGAGTCCTTTGATATTGGCTTTTACTTCAAAGAAGTAGACACCAAGCAGGAGAGGTCTCAGCAATGAACCCTGGAAAACTCCACTGGTGACTGATTTCTTTATGGAGGTAGCTTCTTCTATTTTGATCTCCTGCAACTCATCTGTGAATCAGTTAGCAATCCAGTGGGTGATGTAAGGGTTTATTACCAGTTTATTTACCTCTTCTACTATGCCCAAGTGGGAGATTGTGTCAAAAGCCTTGGTGAGGTCAAGGTATGTGGTGTGCACTGTTTTAACTTCCTCCATTGCTTTAGTGACCTTTTCAATAAAGTCCACCTTGATGAGTAAGCATGACCTGCCCTTCACAAATCCAGAGTGAGATGAGTCCAATGTCTGGAAGTTCCCTGTGTCCTTACTGACTAGTTCCATGATAAGTCTTTCCATGGCTTTGCATAAGATGCTGGTCAGACAGATGCCTGTAATTTCCTGAGTCTGTGGAAGGTTCTCCCTTATGTAGGGGAATAATTGTATCATTTGCTTGATTGGTTTCATTTATATTTTGTGGGACAGATGGAGGGAAGAGAGGCAAAGTTTGAGCTGAATTTATCAGCCGTTAGGTTAGCTATATCTTCAGCCTCAGTGCTGGCAAAGTCCTTCATAATCAGATTAGTGCATTTATGCATTGTGATACTTTTTGTATCTCCCAAGCAGTACAACTTAAAGTGCAAGTATTAGTGACAGTTTTCCACTTATTCATCTAAGGTCATGCTTGAGTTGGTATTTTAACCTTAGAGTTGGCTTTGGTGGATTTTATTAAGCTCCTGAGTTGTGTGTTTATTTGAAAGATGAGGACTTGATCATTCTGGGAAGCTATTTGATGTTATGGTTCCTCTAAGGGAGTTTGCTTCTGAGATTTGCTCTGCACTTGCTCCTATGCAGCTATTTACATGCTGGTAGTATAGTGTTGGTATACATTTCCACATAGTCAGTGCATTTAACTGGGTTTAGTGGGGATTTGAAGCTTGCTAGTGTATCATTTAGGACTATGTAGTTTGTCTTAGAGAAATTTACAAAGGTAGCTTGAGTGGAAGCGGTGTCTGGTTTCAGTTTTATTTTGAAAGTGATGGCTTTACGATCAGACCTAGCAAGTGACAAAGATATGCAATGATGGTGCAAGATACCCCCCATATTAATAAGGACAATATATGTTGTCCCCCCAGTGGGCACTTTGACTATTTGTTCCAGGGCATTTGTAGTGACAAAGTCTGAGAATCTCTGTAGTTCTGTACTCGTGGTGATACAGATTTCCTAGACTAAAGCTGGATAGTTTAGATCACCTAGGAAAATAGTATTGGGTTTAATACTAAGTGATTCCAGTTCCTGTAGATAGGTGTAGGGACTTTTTTGTGTCATAGACAGTGTTCTGTGACTAGCTGATGTCTGGTACGGGACCTTTCTGATGGTTATTTGGACATGAAGAAGTGCTAGTGAATCATGGTGCTTTACCAGCCTTGATGAGATTCTCTACTGAATGATAATTAATAAGTCACTTTGTTAAGGCATCCTTCCTCAAAAAGTGTCACAACACCAGATGGAACTATGAGTTTTAAATGGAAATGTACAAGAAAAATGCTACGGTGTGGGAATGAGCTCATGTTTCACTGATTTTAATATGTCAGGGATGACATTATTTGGCTGTTGTACTTTTTTAGTTAATATTTTAGAAAAGTAAGGATATGATGTGAAGATTCAATGGACCCGCTTCTGTTCTGCTTATTGAAGCTGATTTGCTAAATTTGCTGTGAAAAGTATCTGTCTCATTTGTATTACTGTGTCCTGATGTGTTATTCTGGCTAGTTATGGCAACTCAACGGACATTCCTGCAAGTCAGCTTCTGCATCCTTCTGTGAGCTTGGGGAAAGATGTTGCCTCTTCCACTCCAGTTTGGTATGCAAATGTTAATATGTAGAACTCTAAAACATATGCTTTAGTTGGAAGCCAACATGACTGAGTGTACAAGCTATGAAGACCACTTATGACATGCAGTATTAAAATGCATTTGGAAACATTACATGGACTTATTGTCTTACTGCGGTAGTGGTGCTGAGGTAGCGTTGTCGCCTCACAGTAAGACATTGTCCTGTTTGATTCTCAGCTAGAGCGTCTTCTGTGTGGAGACATGCGTGAATGGGCATACCTTTGTTGAAGGTTGTGCGTCAGGGCCGGCAACTCGGCACATAAAAATCTACTGCCAATCATTAGCGGACCGGAGTTCCGCTGTGGCGACCCCTAACCGGGAAAAGCCGAAAGACACAAACAAACAAAACATGGACTTATTGTCAAGTTTCCATTGTATGCTCAAGGATTGTAAATGCAAATCTCAAAACATCAAGAATTTAAGTTTTATTGCAGAGAATCATATACTATCTCTGAAACTGCTACAGCTTGAACTATTCCCTCTTCTCCAAGGTATAGCAGTCTCTGAGTTAGTATATGTAAGTGAGTGGTGAGGTTCTCACTTTATTGCTGATGTGAGCATTCAGTGGGCAGCTAAGCTGAAAGAATAATTTGCTGTGATGGGTCAGTAACTGTAACATTCTAAAGACATGCGTCTGGAGCATTTCTCCCCGGGCCTCCGCTGAAAACAGGATCTGTGGAACCTAGTCGGACTTTCCCGGTCAACAAATGTTAAATAAAAAAAAAAAAAAAAAACTGTGTGCTTGTGTGAACAGAGCTCAATTAATCTTATTTTATTTAATCATTTTTCTTACAGCTGGACATCTCAGATATTTAATTGGGCAGCAAAGTAGCTAATATTTTAAAATTTTAGGGGTGGGTGTGTGGGCATAATCTGACTGACTAATGCAATGTGTTCAATTATTCTTTTATGGATCTGTAGGACTAATGTGATCAGTAGAATCCTGTGGAGAAAAGGACTAATGCGATCTGGGGAAAGTAAGTTGGAAAGGAATACTTTATTGTGGGGGCTGTTATCTGTAAAACAAAATTTCAGTACATTATGTGGCCATTATTTTTTTATTCCAATCAGATGTTTGAGGTATGCACAATCAGAAAAGTGACTAGAACTTCTGGATTGGAGTAGGTGTTGGCTGCAGATGAAAACAACTTACCCTTTAGTCATTTGCTCAGTTTAACCAACCTGGTTTTACAAGACTAGTATGTATTTACGTGAAATAAAGTGGACTATTAATTCTCTCTCTCTTTCTGTCTCTCTATAACTATTGTTTTGTGGGAAAGTTGAAACTGTCCTCAATTTCACTAAATATCCCTGACTTGTTGACTTATATTATTGGTTTGTTTCTCATATACTTTCTGGTCTTTTGGTAAATTATTAAAAACTACAAAAACAGAATAATGACAGACATTTGAATTTCAGACTTCTTATCAGTCAGAAATTACACGCCAATGCAAACACTGTTAGTCTAGCAACCTTCTGATAGTATAAAAGCAATATTTAAAATTCTGTCCACAAATTTGGGCATAAAATCATTATTTTTTCAGTTTTGTCCTTGATTCTTGTTGTAAAAGGCTGAGAGGTATTTTTTATCACAATCAGAGGAGATGCACACAGCTCATTTAACAGGTTAGCAAGTATAAAATAAACAAAATAAACTTGTTTCAATGATACTTGCACCAGAACAAAACCACCATCGCATTAATGAAAAAAAAAAAGATTTCTCAAAATGTGGTAGTTTTGGAACTAGTCATAAACATACCTCTTGACCACTTAAAGCAAAAAATCTGGAGAAAGCCATAAATAATGAGGAGGGGGAGGTCAAAGGCCCAAAATAGGGACAATTTTTAAATATTGCTTTTACAAACTTAGAAAGATGATTTTTTTTGCATTATCATGAATTTTCTGGAGGGTATGAAGTTTGAATTTTAAATATCTGTAATTTTTTTACTTCAGTCATCAGTGATTTACTAATGATTTGCCAGAGAACCACAATTTTATGAGAAACAGGCCAAAGATATGTGACAAAAATCTGGACATTCTGTGGAAATTTGTACAGCTGAGAGGTATGGCTGTAATACTGTGGAGAACATTTTACTCTGTTTTCATAGAGTTTTGACAAAGTGCTATTTCATCTAATTTCTGAGAGGCAAAACAGCTTTTGATGAAAAGTGATTCTAGAAAGTACTAGAACCATTAAAACTCAGATTAATCAAACCTTTCTTGAAAATAAATAAATGATTCCAGTTCATATAATGAGAAAGCAAAAAAGTAAAATTATGAAAGGTAACTTATTTTGAGTAGGGCCCCACTGTAATTGCAGGTATGCTTTTTTAACTAACCAAATAAGGTACGTATTCATCAGTTGATTCACTAAATAGTTATCGATTATAATTTTTTCAGGATTATAACTATGGAAATCTGGTCCTTAGGTAGTTTGTCTGTCTCTTTGTCTGTCCTATTTCAAGCACAAGAGCTCGCTTCAGGACATGGGAGAGCTCTCTGGTTAAATGATTTGCTCACAGTTGCAGAATTTGCAAGCAGAGATCGAAGAACTGAAAGATCTAGCATGAAGCCCATTAGCAGGTTTGAGATTTAACCCTGTAACATAAACTGCCAGAGTTCTTATGTTACTGCTTTATTAAAGGTGACTAAAGAACCTCCTGCAAAAGCATCATATAGATATGGTAGATCTGTGAGCAGTAAAACAGAATTGTACAGAAAAGGTGTATTTGAGAACCCAATACATGTGTATTTATATATATATATATATATATATATATATATATATATATATATATCTATATATCTATATATATCTATCTATCTATATATATATATATATATATATATATACATACACACATATGCACACACACACACACACACACACACACACACACACACACACACACATGTATGTACATATCTATATCTATATTTATAACTATAGCTATATATATATATATATATATATATATATATATATATATATATATATATATATATATATATATATATATATATATATAGAAAATGGGTCTACTTTGACCCATCGAAATTACAGTTAATCAAAGCTCACTTGCCCATTCCCAGTTCTTCGAAACTTCAGTTATCCAAAAGCATGGACTGCCAAAATCTTTTCCCTGTGAAAGGAACCACTTGGCCACCATGGTGAACTTTGCCCTTTCTGCAATGAAGTGCAATCTCAGAGTTGGAATATTTAAGTAGGGAGTGTGTGGGGGCGAAACTCCCCACTTTGGTGGGTTTAGTTTTGGTCCGTGTGGGTGTTTTCTCATGGTGGCCAAGTGGTTACTTTCACAGGAAAAGGATTTCGGCAGTCCGTGCTTTCGGATAACTGAAGTTTCGAAGAACTGGGAATGGGTAAGTGAGTTTTGGTTAGCTGTAATTTTGATGGATTGAAGTAGATCCATATAAAATATATTGCAATTTTATAAAGAAAATATCACAACAGTTGATATAACACAACTTACTGTACAGACTGCAGGTGTGAAGAAAAGCCAGCAATACTTAATTATTGGCAATGGTCTGTAGCCAATCATGTCTTCAATGTTGTCATAAAATCGATCAGCACCTAGATGGTAAAGGAGAAATAAATCAAATAATTGAGAAAAAAACTTATATTTATCATCAATCAAAATACATGTAGTTTAGCGAATTAACGAGCTGGTAATTCAGTAATCTGCAATGGATAAAAACAGACTATTATTATTGGTTAATAACAATCATTTGCCTAATTAGCTTTGCACAGTATTTGTGTATCAACACAAAAAGAAATAGGAGGAAGGAGGGAAGGAGAGACAGGGAGAAATGGAAAGACTAAAAATGTGTTTTTAATTTCTAGCAGTTAGAATATTCAAATCAGTTCAAATAGATATGTACAAGGGATCTAAGGTATGCGCTCCAGGTGTTTGAATGAGGTAGTTGCCTGCTATTACAAGGCATGGTCTGTATGCACCTGCCCTTAGTACATTGCAGTGGCAAAGGACCCTTTCCCCCACAATGCACCCATTTTACCTGGCAAAAATGTGTGCAGGCTCTCCTCTTGGGAAGTATTTTCCTTGGCTGTACTGCTTGTTAAACAATGGACATAGTTACATTTACCATATTTTTTAACAAAACTCAGCTTGTGTAAGCAGTAAGCATATTCCATATTCCTTTTAAATGTACAATCTACTGCATTTGAGAGAAAAGTTTTATACAAGTAATAATTGTTTAAAATATTGAAACCTAATGAGCAAAATTGTGAACATAACATACGAATACTTTCTTTTTCAGTAATTAAGAAATATTTTCTTAGCAAGAACATGCACATTTTTTTAATTCCTGACTTTTGCAATTTGTAGTAAACAATAAATGTGTTTCTGCATATTCGTTTATGTTTTATATTCTGACACTGTTTTCCTTTGAGTTTGAAAAATGTCTTTAGACCCACGGTGGTGGCGCTGCGGTAGCGTTGTCGCCTCACAGTAAGACGCTGTCCGGTTTGATTCTCAACTAGAGCATCTTCTGCGTGGAGACATGCGTGAATGGGTGTACCTTCACTGAAGGTTGTGCATCAGGGCTGGTAACTCGGCACGTAAAAATCAACTACCAATCATTAGCGGACCGGAGTTCTGCTGTGGTGACCCCTAACCGGGAAAAGCTGAAAGACGCAACAACAACAAGTGGATGTATATATGTATTTATTTATTTTTCTATGTTTACTCCAGACACTATGTGCAGTACTCTTACTTATAGGATACTGCTACTTTAATCTCATTGTGGGAGCTTCCTTTTTGTTTTCAACAGCATACAACAATCACATGTGAGACATTGTGCAATATATACTAGTAATTAAGCAAGTGAAATGAGGTAACAAAATGGAGGCTGTTGCTCATAAAATGACATTGGCTATAATACTGCAGTTGCTAGAACCCAATTTATGTTGGCATTTTCAAACATCTGTTTCAGATTTTTATGACATTTACTAAACAGTCTTGGATCAGGCACAACAATTTTCAATGACCATCAGTACACTGACATTATCATTAATGTTTTTGTTTTTCTTTTGGCTTTTCCCAGTTAGGGGTCGCTACAGCGGAACTCTGGTCCACTAATGATTGGCAGTAGGTTTTTACGGTGCCGAGGTGCCAGCCCGATGCCCAGCCTTCAACGAAGGCATACCCATTCATGCATGTCTTTCGAACACCACTCGACCACGGCGAGGACATGCAGACTCCACACAGAAGGCGCTCCAGCCGAGAATCGAATGGGAGAACCCCTTGCTGTGAGGCGACAATGCTACCGCTGCACCACCGCGGCAACTGACATTATCATTAATAATACTCATAATTCAGTGGTATCACTGTTATATTTATGGGACACCCATAACAGTTTCCAGCTGGTTTCTGTGTGGCAAATGGAACAAATTTTCCATAATGTCTTGTGGCAGTGATGGGGGTTACAATAATCTTTTCTATAAAGATGAATCTCATTTAAGCAAAACTAAAGAGGGTAATGGCTCTTTTCTTGCCTTAAACTCTGTAATTTAGCCAGATGTGGTTAACATTGCGGCTGTTTGAATATTATCAGTCACGCTTGCAAACTGAGGCCTGGCACTGAGCTGACCATCAGTGATCACACTGACTTACTGCAGACATTGATCGTCACAGTAATGATCATGCTCGCTAACAGCATGTGCTCACAGCAGCTGCACATTTCACCCTGGCGTAGTCGGGGGGGGGGGTCAGCTCTCGTTCTGTTCTGCTACCATCAGTTCCGCTCCTAACAGTTATCCTAGATTGTGAGATCAGATACCCGGAAGCCATTAATTTGTGAACTTTTAATGTTAAAACCATAGTCAGCGAGTTAGTATTGCATTGCAATTTATGCCTTGTGATGGCAGCCTTTTGTTAAATGTTATTAAATCAAACAAATAACATCTAACATAGACAGACAGTTCAGTGAATGATTCCGTAATGTTACATAAGGTCACCAACCTGGGACCATTTGCTCCCTTATGCTCTGTTTGCCATAAGGGAGATTTGTAGCCATGGAATTCATCTGTATGGCCATCAAACCAAGGGACTGCTGAACATAGAAAAAAAATGGAAATACTACATCCTATCCCATAATAGTACATTGTAACATATAACCCAGATACAGTTGATGTTAGGAGCCATATTACCATGGATAAAAGGTCACTTAACTAAAGCTCAATAAGTGCAGATCATCACTTAGAATAGGGTGGAAGGGTCAGGGAGTTTCACCCTGGAGACTGACTGATGGTGCTTATATCAAATGTAGAAAACAAATTCCTGACCACTTAGCAGAGGTCTACAAAATAATAGAAGGAGTGCTTACAATTGATAAGGTCTTCCAGCATGATAAATAGAAACAAATCATCTACAACATATATGTTCTGAAACCGAAATGAGATAAAGAAAGTATGATGGTTCCATGCAACCTGGTGCAGGCCGTGAGGCCTGAATGAGGCAGAAATAGCAACAGAAGTATTGTATACCAAAGGAAGGAGGTGAAGGTTCTTGCTTGCAAGACTTCAGTAGTGTAGCAGACCATGACAGTGTGGCAGGTTAAAAAAGAAGCACTAGTACTTTAGAATTTTTGAGGTCAAAGGGAAGAGTGTTGCTAATAAAATAAATACTATGCTGAATCTGTGTCTGTGTGTGCGTGTGTGTGCGTGTGTGTGTGTGTGTGTGTGTGTGTGTGTGTGTGTGTGTGTGTGTGTGTGTGTGTGTGTGTGTGTGTGTGTGTGTGTGTGTGTGTGTGTGTGTGTGTGTGTGTGTGTGCCACAGCACGCGCACACGTGTGTCTTGGGGGGGGTTCTTAATAGTCCAACAATAACTGAAGCAGCCCTACAGCATTGGTACTGGAGCTTTAATGGAGCATATGTTTCTGCAGTGACTTCAGGAAGCTGAATTTCATCTCCCAGTTTAATGCTTAAGACATGTTATATATTAAAAAGTGAAAGGCTGAGTTTTGCAAGGTACCTTATGAGGCAGGTGCCTCTCACAAAGAGGAAAAAGGAGAAAAATGACACAATGTGCTTCTAAACATAACAGACTATTTGAGTATACAGTTCTCTTGTTTGGGTTGCACAGGTTCCCTATAATGTCTTAGGTGATGGACCACCTCCTATGGCCGCACCCTCATTTTAAGCTGGCTGCCTACCTAGACAATGTATTTATCTATAGTCAGGTCTGGGTTAATCATCTTCTGTAAGCTGAAGCACTCCTCTGTGCACAACCAATTCTCAGAATTTATTGTCTAGGTGAATAATTTGGATGTTGGTCTGCATCCTGTGCTTCCAAAAGTGACTATGGATGAGTTATGCTCTTCCCTGTATCTTAGCAGAAAGTTGTCCTGTGCAGAGAAACAATGCATAGTTACTGAATTTTAATGTATGGCCATCATGTGGGCCTAGAAACCTATATTACTTCATCTTTGGCTGGACCTTCTAATTCTTCACCAGTTGTGTTCCTTTAAAATTGTTCAATCAAGACTGGGATAGAAACCCATGGATCACTTAGTGTTTTCTGGTCTTTAGACAGGTTCGTACAATGTTGTCAAAGGGATGTATTGAACCCCAGTAGCATTGATGCTGTTTCCCTTTCCTGGTATCCTCTTTCCCTCAGTCCATGGGTTCTGAGCTGGAGATAGAGGTATGTTGTGGTGGTGTGGAGTGCTTAGATAATGCACTGAAAAGTTTTCTCTCATCTAAGCTCATAAAGGATAATGGTCTGTGGCTGCCTGAAAGTAAATACAGAACATCTGATCCTGTAGACCTTGCAGGGGTCCTAAATGCTACAATAATTATACTAAATATATAGATCTCTTAGTTTATCATAGGAGCTCAAAAGAAGTTGTTGTCTTAAACAAGGCTGTGCCTTTGCTGGTAACCAAAAGTAAGAAGGCACGCAACATTACATCTTTGTTATTTAAGTATAATGAAAATGACCACATGTATGTGTGAAACTGACAAATGACCACGTGTATGTGTGAAACTGACAAATGAGCACGTGTATGTGTGAAACTGACATTCTTTAAATGGAAAATATAATGAGGAAAGTCACAGAGGGGAAGACCTGCATGCTATATTGGTATAAAACAGCCAAAAATCAGACTGACAATCAGAAGCAGCTACGGAGATAATCCATAAATACTATTGTGTAATTCTCTTCACATTACTGTGTGAAAGTAACTCATGTTTCCAAGTTTTGTGAGTCTATATAAATAGCTACCTCCTTGTCACATAGGGAAAAACTCACTGACTATGACCACAAAAAACTAGGTTTGAGTAGTGTCCCCCATGCGCTTTGAGATGAGTGAGTAGCCATTGTGACTTATTCATCCCAGGGGGATGGGAGGTAGTTTGGTCCAACACATCAGATATATGTCCTGCCAGGTGGAGACTAGTTAATGGTGCCAGGGTACACAAGGAACAGGAAATGTTCTTTGGCCTTCCAAGTGATGCTTAGCATTGTAGTCACAATATGTGCATGATTTTAAGCATGCATGTGCCATTGAGCCACTAGTGCAGATCCTGCTTTGGTAACACGATTGTAAACCCACCTAGGGTAGGAAGTTAGAAGTGCATAAAAATCTCCCATCAAGCAGCTGAAAATGATGCTACACAAGAGTCTAATTTATCTTCTGCACCTGCCCTTCACCGGAGTGAAGCCTAATCCCGGAGGGAAACCACACACTTTGGCTGGGGAGGGGAGAGGGTCTGGGAAGCAGCTGTTGATCACAGTATTAATGAGCACTGTAAATGATAAAAGCATTTTGTTTCAAAGGTTTTTTCCACACATAGCATATGTGGTCCCAGAAGGCTGGGTGTATATCCTAAGCTAATACCCTAAGACAGGATGACAACCTTGTCACTGCTAATACCCCCAATGTGTATCTCTTTAAAATATATATTTTAGGAAAATGAGACAGAAGGACAAGCAGACAGACATCATACACAAACACACACACACACACACACACACACACACACACACACACACACACACACACACACACACACACACACACACACACACACACACAAAGAACACACAGTATTAACAGGTTGAAATAGAAACACTGTGTATGAGATGCAGAAGCCCTTTTTTAATGACACATGACTGGAAAAACACTAGAAGGTGATCAGGTAGTAAAGCAATTCTTGGAGACAGAGAGAGAAAAATAACACACACAGTCATTTAGAATAAAACTGAGAGTAAAAAATACAAGAAGGGAGAACAAGTGGGAAAAGGGGGGGTGACTAGTCAAATGTTTCTAACTTTCAGAAGGATATTTGGAAAGGACATGGCAAAGTTGTTAGAAAGACATCAAAGATTAAGGCCAGGATTCAGAGACAGGCCTGCCAATAAGGCTGCCTTAAAAAGGACCTATTAGGAAGACTGCAGAATCCAGCGATTCAAAGACACATTAGCCACATTGAAGAAAGAACTGATTCTAATCTAATTTGCATGTCTCTAAATCACTCAATGAATACTGTAAGTGCTAACTGGCCCTTTTTTACTGCTCTTGCAGTAATCACAGTGGGCAGCCAATATAGCACATTTGCACTGGACCACCTCATTTATTACTCCCATACACACACACACACACACACACACACACACACACACACACACACACACACACACACACACACACACACACACACACTCCACCATGCATCTTAAACCTGTTCTTGAACTTAAAGAATACCCCTGATGTTGCCTTTTATTTTTCCCCTGATCTTAATAAATCATGAAAGATTACAGTCAATCAGCTGTTAGCCTTTGGAATTTCTTTCTTCTTTATTGCTAAGGCCTGTTGATCTATTAACTCTTAAATAGATTAAAGTAATGTACATAAAGACTCCTTGGTGTTGTCTGCAGCTCCCCCTGTTTTTGTTTGGAAGTTTTGAGCATAACCCCTGTACATCACAGACTCTTACAGTTAATCAATACTACCTGACATTAGAGTTCCATTCATCTTATTGTTCAGTAAATGCACATGGATGCAAGACCTGTAGCTCTATTAACTTTATATGTGGATTAGAGTAATATGTAGAAAATGTCTAGTGGTCTTCTATGCAGCAAAACCTGTTGTTTTATTACCTTTCCAGTGAGTAAACTTAAGAAAAACAACCTTAGTATCTAGTACTCTGCTCCCCCATTCATATCCATTGCTCATTACTCTAGGGGGAGTTAAGAGTTATGGACACTCCTACCCCTCACACACACACACACACACACACACACACACACACACACACACACACACACACACACACACACACACACACACACACACACAGATGAATGCACATGCATGCACGCGAACACATTTGCGAGCGAGCACACACACACAGACACACACACACACACACACACACACACACACACACACACACACACACACACACACACACACACACACACACACACACACACACACAAACACACACACATTCTCTGTTCATCACCCCCCACGTGATCACATTCATGGACACACTCACTCATTTATCCCTCACCTCCCCACACACACGTACACACATACCCTACATATCTCAAAACTAACACCCTTACTATGACTATCCAAACAAACATACACTAACATACACACTCAGCTGACACAATTCATGCCAATACATTCACTAACAGATGCAGCCACACACATACAAAGATGTGTGCACTAATCAACACTATCTGTCTGCTAAACTCCTTTGCACTTATCTCTAATGTGATCTCACCCTTTAAAAGTAATGTGTAAATATGAGCTTTTGTTAATTATCATGGCTGGTGGTAAGTATTTACGCAGGTGAGTGGTTTAATGAATTGCTCAGCTGCATAAAGCATTTAACACAGGCATTTTGAGGGAAGAACACATGGCTTCATTACCATATGTTGCTTCCCCAGAATGCCTCATTAGCTTTTGTAGCAGGCCAGACAGAGAGAGACAGTCCCCCATGGTGCTGCACCTCTTCGAGATAAGCACTGTGACAAGACTGCCTAGGATTCAGAAACGGTTACCGCTAACAGTAAAATGGGGGTCAGACTGGCAGTAACCTTTCTGAATTCTAACCTAAATGACGGAAAGTTTGAAGTTTTTACCATGTGCCATATGCAGTATTTACCTTAATAATATTTTGAAAAAAATATTGTCCAGGCAGAGATGTTTAAGAAAAGATGTACATAAGGCATGGGGGTATAAATAGTACGGAGAACTGTGAAGAGTGACAAGAATGTGTGGTGACTGTGTATGGAAAGAGTGATTTTAGTTTACGAAGTATGTGGGACAGGTAGGAAAGCACCAGAGAAAGAGACAACATAGGACACAGGCCGAGGAGAAACACAGAGATATGTGAGTGAGTTAGGTATGCAGTAGTTGTGCACATTTATTTATGTCTCTTATAAATATTCATCATGTGAGCCACAGCTAAAAAGTATAACTAAGCACCTCGACTTCCATGTGCACTGTGGTGACAGTTCGTTCCTTATTATTCTTGATGCCTAAGTTTGATAGATGCTGTTGCTTAGGAATGCTTATAGAAAATGCTTTTTTTTTACTTTGCTTTTTTGTTGTCAGTCATACATTATGTCTAATATGAAATATGTTTTATATCTGTTTCACAGGTCAGTAGTTTTTATGCTATGAGCTGTATTATGAAAATTAAACCAGTAAGAGTTAATTGTAATATAGACTGCACAGGCACTGTATTCATCAGCATTAATACATAATAATTATGACTGCAAAGCTAATGTACTCCCTAGCTGTAATATGTATCACATCATATTATGAATGCACAGACACAGTATTACATAACTATGACATATAGTATATTCTATTACAACTGAACAGATACTCTCCAGCTGTAGTATATAATATGTTACATTATGATTATACAGGTGGCCATGGTGGTGCAGCGGTTAGTGTTGTTGCCTCACAGCAAAAGGTTCTCTGGTTCGATCCTTGGCTGGAGTGCCTTCTGTGCGGAGTCTGCATGTTCTCCCTGTGGTCACATGGGTTTCCTCCGGGTGCTCCGGTTTCCTCCCACATCCCAAAGACATGCTGTAGGTGGATTGGACACTCTAAATTGGCCCTAGGTATGAGTGTGTGCATGTGTGTGTGCCTTCTGTGGAAGGTTGGGTGCCAGGCTGGCAACTCGACACCATAAAGCTCCACTGCCAGTCATGAGCGGACAGGTGATCCACTGTGGCGACCCCTAACCGGGAAAAGCCGAAAGAAGAAGATGATTTTACAGGCCATGTATTCCTTAACAGTAGCAGATAATATATTGTACAATGACTTCACAGAACTGTAACCTTAAAATGGCTGTTGTAACCAGAACTCATTAAAGAACACTACAGACACCTTTACTACATAAAATGGCATACATAACTATGATGGCTATAAAAATCAGTTTTGTGATTCTAAGATATACAAGCAATAAACAGCTAACTATTGTTTATAATGTTATTTTATATTGTTATCATCACTGTCTTTATGAGACAGTGGTACTTCATAAATTTTATATATGACCTTGTTGACAGCGGTCTGTACTTACCATATACCCAACCAATAGCAATACTTTGGGAAAAAGCCACAAACAGGAGACACATTCCACTTGCTGCATAATAATCAAAAATCTGGAATATGTACATCCCACCCTGCAGAAATAAATAAATAAACAAACAAATAAATAAATAAGCCAATTACTATGATTGTAGGCATTCTGAAGTCTATAATACTAATAATTATGTCATGAAAACCACAACAATTGTCCATATTCTCATTGCATTATTCAAAGTTTATACAAAGTAAAACTGTTTGTTTTACCTGGCTCATTCATAAATTAGCATAAGGTCACACACATGCAGAGACTGTATAAAGCTTATTTTACTGTAGTCAGCACAGGAGCTCCACCTTCCCCACTCTCTTATTAGATCAGATGTCCTGTTTTCTAAAACAAATATTTTTACCAATGCATAATTTTTGTCTTTTTTCCACCCAAAACCAATCATCAAGTCTCAGTTGCTCTCCTGGGGACATTTTTATTCCACTCCCTTGCTTATGGGATAAAGTGGATCTGGTTGGGAATATTTTTTATACTTTAAATCCTCCTATATTTGCTGGACAGTTCCCAGCCAAAGCAGAGCTGCAGTGCTTGATATTCAGTGTGCATTTCCTCATACTCAGTTATCACTAAATTGTTATATAGTGCTTAATGGAGCTTGTTAATAGTCTATCTGTACTGCAACAGCAACAACTAGCCACCACAATGGACACCCATGCAGCTATCAGCCTGCCTCCCCCAGAAAGAGTGACTCACTGTCATCCTCCACAGCTGGATTCTCAAACCAGCGAACTGCCTCCTCAGATCTTCAGGCTCAGTAACTGAACCTCGGTCACCAGGGCTGTGGTGAGGGTTCCATCTCTCTGCACCACAGAACTGGCACTTTTTACTTAAGCATAGTACTGGCATACAGTGTTGCATAACTTTTTATCACTTATAATAAATCTTTGTCATAGTATTAATGGACCCTTATGGGTTTCCACAGTACAATGTCTGCAGTGCAACAATTGGTTGAATCACTAGTTATGTTACTGTCATCACTCTCAGGGTTTCCCTGTAACGTGTGTAGGCATCAAGTATAAGAATAAGATGTTCAGGTGTGGTGATTCTGGTATGTTTTGGCCATCCCCACGTGTAACTTGGCCAGTATGGTACTGTCATGCCATATTTAATACAACCTTTATTTTAACGAGTCACATTTTACTTCAAGTTTCCAAATATAGTACAAACAGTATGAAATATGATAAACACATTGCAAATACTAACATGGAAACAACAATAAGTAGTTTCTGTATCAGTGATCAAATACCAGGTGAATAAAGTTACAGCTAGTCAATCACAGTTGGACAAATTACAAACTGATCATTGTTTTTTCTTTTCTTTTTTTTTTTTCTTTCAAAGGAAATCATTTTCAAAACTTTTTCTATTAGGGATGGTACAATTCTTTCTTTTTTGTTCAAAGTTTTCTTTTCCTTTGTGGTTGTGCAACCATGAAATTAGTATATATAGGTAGGGTACAAGGTTGTTTGTAGGGTTGCCACCTTTTCAGATGCCCAAAGTGGGACATTTTTGGTACAAACATCAGATTTTGCAGGCCGAAACATACCCACGGCCAGTACAAAGGACAGAACGTCACTTTTTTGCCTAAATAAAAGCTTATTCTTGTAGCAGTTTAGTTGCTTATTCTGTTTCTTATAACATTTAGGTGTTTCAGATACAGAATAACTGTTTTATGCAACTATTACATAAAATATAGGAAATCATTTTGTCCTAAAATCTCAGGCCATTTGCCATTTTTACAATTTTTTGCAGGACACAACTGCCCAAAGAGGGACTGTCCCTCACAAAGTGGGACAGGTGGTAACCCTAGTTGTTTGTTCCTTGGGGAAAAAAAAATAATATATATATATATATATATATATATATATATATATATATATATATATATATATATATACATACACACGTATATATAGCTTTGACTAGCTGAGTTCATCTGGTTGTAGCTTCAACCATATGTAACTAAATAATTAATAGTGGAACATGACTGCAATATTTCTGGTAACACTGCTAATATGGGTATGAGAAATAAATTCAAATGTACAACATTTTATTGGAAGACAATGTTAATATATTAAATGAGCCAACAAAAGAAACATTTTCTGAATTGAACTACACAAGAAAACTTAAATTTACAGTTTCCAAAAATTACATACTTAAATGTACGATTAGATTTTCAGTTTATTTTACTGACTGTCTAGAGATTTCCTGAAACTCATTGAAATTATGACAAATGTTAACAATTTCTGAACAGAATAGTTTCATTTACTACATGATGTATATCCTGTTCTGGACCAGTGTTTTAATTGACAGTATTTGATTTACCATGGATGAAAATGAAACTTGTGCCTGAAAGTTCTTCTTTCTTGACATTTAATAGGCACACATCAGGAAGGACAAAATCATTTGAGTTTCTTTAGAACTTTAAATACTTTATTACAAAATATTTTAATACTGTAATAGTCTCAGTAAATGTGTCTTATATCTGATGGGTCTTTCTTTCAAATAGAGCTATGCATAATGCATAAAGTGTAAGTACCAGTTTAATTGGAATAAAGCAACTTTTATGATTTATAACAAACTGGTTACACATGAACTTGATAAGCATTATATATTTATAGGTATTTTTCTACATATTTTCCCAGGTAATGTAAGTATTTAACTTGCTTAAATATATTGACTGTATCCCAGATTCAGTAGTGGATTATAAAAGAGGTGATTCAGACTGCCCATAGCTCAGGGGGAGGGGGGGTGCTCTTTAATACTGCTAACGCATTTTAGTTGGCTTATGTGCTGAAGATAAATGATAAAAAAGTATTTTATTTAGCTTTAATTAAAAAAAAAGGTTAGCTAGCATTCAACACTATATACTAGCAGTGCCTATGATTTGTGCATGTGCAACACAGGCTAACGATGCTAATCAGCCGAGGGCACTTTCTTCCTTTCTTTATTTAAAGCAATAGAACGTTTCCTTGCTTAAAATAAATAACTAGAACGATAGATAGATAACTAAAAAAAATAAATAAATCAGCGTACAGCTATGGAAAGCCCAAGGATACTAACTGTTTAGGATGCAGTGAATGAACTTGATCCTCACTGCAGTAATTAGAAGCCAGGCAGTGCTGCTTAATGGAAAGAAACCGTAAACATGGAACCCTGAATGAGCTTTCAGTGTGCATCGAAAAGGGTCCTCAGTGCAATGCGCATCTGATATAAAAAAAATACATCTGTAGCTGACAAAGGAGCTGATTGTTCTATTAACAAACACTGTCTTAATCTTCAGTGCAATAGTCAGAAGCTCAGCTTTAACAAATGAAAAGAAGCCATAAGCATGCAATCCTTAAGAAGCTGACAGGCGACACATAAATCAACATGACTTATTGCAATAACTATCCTATATTAAAGACATTGAGAATGAGTAAGGAAACAGCTGAGATCATCGGTCTAATCATAGCTTTCAACTGCTTTGCTCAACATACACATGCACATTAAAAGCCCAGATATATGCATGTGCCATTTTATTTCTCTCCAAGAGGAAAGGACAGTTTTCAATTTGTAAATCCATTTACCTGTTTCAAACTAAGATCAAATCTTTGAACAAGCTTATGATTCTTTGTATTTCTATTACATTCACACTTTGTTTACTTCCTCAGCTTCAACTATGTACTAATAAATGCATTGCTGCTGATTTCCTTTTGCAAAGCCAGGCTCCCAACTGCTGCGTTTTGTGTGTGTGTGTGTGTGTGTGTGTGTGTGTGTGTGTGTGTGTGTGAGTGTGTGTATATTTTAGGGGGTAACATTAAGCTAATTTTAGATAGCATTTTTTTTTTAATATAAACACCCTGAAATACCTATTTCCACGACAGGAAATCATTAGCTTTAATTAAAAAAAAAGGTTAGCTAGCATTCAACACTATATACTAGCAGTGCCTATGATTTGTGCATGTGCAACACAGGCTAACGATGCTAATCAGCCGAGGGCACTTTCTTCCTTTCTTTATTTAAAGTAATAGAACGTTTCCTTGCGTAAAATAAATAACTAGAACGATAGATAGATAACTAAAAAATAAATAAATAAATCAGCGCACAGCTATGGAAAGCCCAAGGATACTAACTGTTTAGGATGCAGTGAATGAACTCGATCCTCACTGCAGTAATTAGAAGCCAGGCAGTGCTGCTTAATGGAAAGAAGCCGTAAACTTGGAACCCTGAATGAGCTTTCAGTGTGCATCGAAAAGGGTCCTCAGTGCAATGCGCATCTGATATAAAAAATACATCTGTAGCTAACAAAGGAGCTGATTGCTCTATTAACAAACACTGTCTTAATCTTCAGTGCAATAGTCAGAAGCTCAGCTTTAACAAATGAAAAGAAGCCATAAGCATGCAAGCCTTACGAAGCTGACAGGCGACACATAAATCAACATGACATATTGCAATAACTATCCTATATTAAAGACATTGAGAATGAGTAAGGAAACAGCTGAGATCATCGGTCTAATCATAGCTTTCAACTGCTTTGCTCAACCTACACATGCACATTAAAAGCCCAGATATAGGCATGTGCCATTTTATTTCTCTCCAAGAGGAAAGGGCAGTTTTCAATTTGTAAATCCATTTACCTGTTTCAAACTAAGATCAAATCTTTGAACAAGCTTATGATTCTTTGTATTTCTATTACATTCACACTTTGTTTACTTCCTCAGCTTCAACTATGTACTAATAAATGCATTGCTGCTGATTTCCTTTTGCAAAGCCAGGCTCCCAACTGCTGCGTTTTGTGTGTGTGTGTGTGTGTGTGTGTGTGTGTGTGTGTGAGTGTGTGTATATTTTAGGGGGTAACATTAAGCTAATTTTAGATAGCATTTTTTTTTTAATATAAACACCCTGAAATACCTATTTCCACGACAGGAAATCATTAGCTTTAATTAAAAAAAAAGGTTAGCTAGCATTCAACACTATATACTAGCAGTGCCTATGATTCATTTGTGCATGTGCAACACAGGCTAACGATGCTAATCAGCCGAGGGCACTTTCTTCCTTTCTTTATTTAAAGCAATAGAACGTTTCCTTGCTTAAAATAAATAACTAGAACGATAGACATCTGGAGCGTTTCTCCCCGGGCCTCCGCTGAAAACAGGCACTGTGGAACCTAGTCGGACATTCCCGGTCAACAAATGTTAAATAAATAAATTAAATAAATAAAAAATAAAATTAATTGCTATAGCTATACACTGACCGGTGTCAACAGTGGTCCCACAAAGTCTACCTTGCAATGGGTGGCAACTGACGATATTGGGAGCTACTCTGAAGATGCATTTGTTCCTAGCTTTGTGAGCTTTTCCTTTACTGCTGTGGCAGGTTGGAGATTATTTTCCTTAATGGATTGCTTAATTATTGTATGCTGCTGGTTCTCTTATTATGCACCCAGGTGTTGTAGTCAGTACAGCCATGGCATTGCTGAAGATGGCACCTGTGTAAATAGATAACTAGATAGTAGAGCAATGGGAGACAGCAGTGAGAATGGTGAAAAAAGAAGGGTTTCACAGTTGTTACATCAATACTGACATACATCACAATGCAGAAAAATCAAGAGTGCTACTTTTTTTACATTTTAATAACTTTTTGTATCATTTAAACTGTACAATACAGACATATTGATTAAGCAGCACTTTTGTTCAGGTGACCTTATCTTTTGCATGATGGCAAGAAATTCCTTTGGGTGCTTATTTACTAGTATATTCATAGAAAAATGAAAATGATGCCTATTTGCAGCCTGTTTGCACAATTAACTGTATAAATAACTTTCAGTATTTCTCATGTTACAGAACTTAAAGCTCAGGTATCAGTGACAGTTTAGCCCCTACGTCTAAGGTCTTGCCTGATGTTATTCTACAGTTTTCAAGACATTTAGTTTTAGAACTATTAATACAGACATGGAAATATGGCATGTCTTCACAATTGCTAGCAAACACCTAGCAGTATTTTTGGCATAATAAATTATACATGAACAGTGATTGTGTATTTTTCTGTTTTCCGCTATGGCATTTCAAATATTCCACATAGTAGTGTATATTTCACTCAACTATGAAAATATGAATGTAAATTTGAAAATACTGAATAGCAACTGACAAATAGTGGTTAATATCTCTACTACAGCGCATGCTAATTATTAGTGTTTCTGTCATTTTGTTTCTTACACCTTGCCCTTTTATATACTGCCTGTTATTAATTGGTAAGTCACTTAGCTAAGGAATCCATATTCCTAAAGTGCCACAGCACCATAAGAAGCTACAGGCGATAAATGGAAAGGTACAAAAAAGCTGTTATACGTGTAAAAGAGTTAATGTATCACTAATTGTAATATTCTAGTTGCTGGCATTGTTTGGGCTGCTGTACTTTCTTTGTTACTATTTTTGAAAACTAGGGCTGTGATGTGCTACTTTAATGGAGCTGCTACTGTTCTACGTACTTACATTTATTACTGAAACTAGCTTACTAAATTTACAGTGAAAAGCAGATGGCTCAGTTGTGTTACTGAGCCCTGCAGTGGTCCTATGGGTAGTTATGGCAATCAGATGTACATTCTTGCAAGTAAGTTCCTGCATTCTTCTTTGCACTTAGGGTAGACTTTGCCTCTTTTGCTTCTCCTTGGTGTACAAATGCAAATGTAAAGAACACTGAAAAATGTGCTTTATTTGGAAGCCATCATGACTGACTGTATAAACCATGGAAATGACATTTATGAAATTCAATATTAAAATGCATTTCAAACATTACATGGACTTATTTTTGGGTTTACATTGTATATCCATGGATTGTTAAATGCAATCCTCAGAACAGAAGAATATACTAACTCTGAAATAATTATACCTTGGAATATTCCCTCCATTTAAAGATACAGTGACCTGAGGGTTAGTATATGTAAATGGTGATGGTTGAGTCTGCAAGGGGCCTTGTACCCTGCAAATAATTATTTTTACATGTAATAATCAGTTTCTTAATTTCCTGCTAATAAGAGTATTCACTGGACAGCTAAGCTGAAAGATGGGAGAAATTTATTGTGGGCTGTGGCTGTCCAGCAACTATACGTTTGTGTGAAATGGGCTATAGCTCACTCATCCAGGCTTATTTTATTTTATTTTCTCATACAGTCATAACTCTGAGATATGTAAACAGATAGCAATTAGCTTTAATTGTTGGCCGTACTTTGTGGCTACGTGAGTACAGGTAAAACATAACTGCCTACTGATCTTTGTTCAACTATTTTGGGGTAGATTTGTAAGGCTGATGTGATTGGAGTGAAGGAAGATGAAAATTAATGTATTATTGTGTGGCTGTTCTTTCAATGAAACTAAATTGCTGTACATTATGTAGTCATTTTTATCACAATTATACATCTGAGTTATGCACTGTCAGGAAAGTGGCTATAACTTTTGGGTGGGGGTAGGGACACCTTTGTTGTTTACTCAGTTTAATCCGCCTGCCTTTACAAGACTAGTGCGTATTTATGTTGGAATATTTTCTCTCTCTCTCTCTGGCTCCTGTTTTATGTGAAAGTTGAAACTGTCCCTGATTTCATAGAATGTCCCTGACATTTTGACTCATATTTTCAATCTGTTTCTCATACAGTTTTTGGTTTTCTGATAAATCACTGAGGATTACAGTCATTAATTAATGACAGAATTTTGAGTTTCACACTTCATACCATTCAGAAAATGCATGCAATTGCAAACACTGTTATTCTAGTTACTTTCTAAGTATATAGGAGAACTATTTAAAAACTTCCCCTGCTGTTGGGCATTTGTACATCATTATTTCTGGCTTTTTCTATGGCTATGCTCCTGTTTCTTGCTCTATGAGGTCTACAGTTACTTTTTAAGACAATCAAATGAGATGTACACAGTAAAGTGTTTATGACTGCTGGGTGGGGGTGGAGTTGTTTATGGATTAAAGCAATTTACTCTCTTGCCCTTTACTTAAGTTAAATAGTCTAATTGTGTAGGACTGGGCTACTTTTGTGTGAAATAAGGCGGAATACTTGGACTGCATTATTATGCACATATTTTAATAATTTTTACTACAATCAGACATTTGAGGTGTACAGAGTCAAACAATGGGGTTATAATTATTGAGTATAGAGGGATGTCATGTTCAAGTTAAACAACATTAGTCTGGCTTTAAAGGACTGGTATGCAGTTGTGTAGAACAAGTAAGAATATATTACTGTGGCCATTTTTTATTAAAATTAGACACTTGACGTGTACACAGTCAAATGTCAGTAACTGATGGGCATGAACACTGGTGGCATATGAAGACAGCAGTCATTTACTGTTGAAATGTCCTAAAATATATAATTTTATTATAGGTTAGTAAATGTATAATTCCTTGCTGGAAAAACTATTGATGATTGCTCAAATTTAAAACAAAAACACACACAAATTTTGCTTTACTACACAATAAACATAATTTAAAACAATTTTGCAGGTATGTATGCATGGTCCAAAGTATGTGTGTGGGAGGCAGGATGGCCTATAAAAAATGCACAGGATCCAATGTGCACTTAATCCTCCACTATGTAGGATCATTTTTTATACTTAAATGTTCAGTGATGCCTCCATACCTACAAGCAATATATTTTTAGTGGGTGACTGGAATAGCATTTTTGACCTTGTTGATTTGTGTACATCTGAAGAAATAACTAAGAGCTATTTCAATTCTATGAACACTCATTACTAGTGCTTAAGAAGGTCACAAGTCCCACTTGTTCAACAGGTCACTAGCAGACATTAAGCCACCATTATTATAGAAATTCTAAATAGGTTGGAGTCCAGTATATTGTTTAGAACAATAGTACAATTATTTATGAGAGACTAACAATAATTACATTGTTATAGTACTTTCTGAGCAATGCATTTTTGGAATCCTCAGTGAAATTAATCAGAAATGAAGGTAGTCTGTTAGAGTGAGTCCATGTGTTATTAATAAATGACAAAATGTTTACAGTGGTTCTGGTAAGAAGCTGATCCAAACTGGTGTCCATGAAAGAATGAGCATAACCAGAGATTTTAAGGAGTTTTAAAAATATGCTTGGTGGGTAATACAATCTGATATCTGGTGATTTGAAGATCTTGTTTGCTTTATAGTCAGATTATTTATTTATTTTGGTATTATTTTTGGCCTGTGCCTGTTAACCATCAAACTTCTAAGGGACCATCATCCAAGCATCCATATGGGATATTTATCCTCTTGTTGACATCCTGGCAATAAGAGTGTATTTCACTTATGAATACTACTCTCTCTCTTACTGATGATATGGTACTCACATCACCTCAAAGGCCACCTACAACAACTCGTTCCATGCATGCATGCTTTTCCACAAGCACCAAAAAGGCTATTATCACTGGCTTGGGTGGCATACACAAACCTTTTCCCAGTATAGTTTCCTACTGCATGATGGGCTTCCTCTCTCTGGAAGGGCTTTATCAATGGCTCTATCAGCATTACAAACCAGGTAAGAATAAGTAGACCTCCCTCCAGTATAGGCATGTCCATCCTCCTTGTGCTGTTAAGGGGCTGAGCTACTAGTCAAACGTGGATTGCCTGGGTTGAAGGTTGAGTTTTTCCATCTATGCCACCCAGCACAGGCAGATTCAGAGAACTTTGTATTGCTCATTCTGTGTTTTGTGTTATTACAAATGAAAACTATGTACAACTTGTTTGAAAAATATAATGGCTATTCTTGTAACTGTATTGTTGATAAAATATTGACGATGAAGTAGAAGTTTCTTGAAAATATTTTAATTTTGGTAACAGATACATCATTTAACAGCAGTTTGTCACAACTATAAAGATCAAATTTGCTTGAGTCAATGGTGGTAGAAGGGTTATGAGAGATGAAGAGTTTTTGTTAGGTGTATTTTACTTTAGAATAAGACATTTCATCCATTATGGTGGGATTCAGTTAATATGGATTGTCTACTAGTAGAAACAAAACATATTTATCAAATTATGACTTCATAATTTGAAACTGTACCACAGTCTTTGATAAAGTGGAATAATGGCTTAATATCACAAACAAAAAATATAATAACTAAAAAGAAAATAAGATGTCAGCTGCAAAGAAGGTGATACATGCATAATGAAGACGATTAAAAAAAGTGAAATAAATGTTCTAGACAGAAATTAAAAGGACATGGGCAAAAGGGATATTCCCTTCTAGTCCATGTAATTATTTTAACAGATGAAAAAAGCTGACATTAATTAATAAGCATGTAAAACAGCTTTGTATAAGTTAGTAATGGCATTAACATATATCAAAAGGAAGCAAAGAGTCCTAAGTAAATTGCACCTCATCAAATACCATCAATGTATCTAGTTCAAATATTATATATTCATTATAATTATTCAGGTTCTGGCATGTTGCTAACTCTAAAGTAATATTATTATTTTCACATAAGTTCTATATATTGATAAAACCATATCGGAAGCTAGAAAATAAATTAGAACCATGCAATTTAAAACAGGCATGGGGACTGATGTTAATATTTCAAATCTATGTTTATCAGTGAGATCTATCTGTAATTTTTATTTTAACTAAGGAAGGATCATAATTGGGATTGCATATAGAATGATACAGGGCTAATATCTTAGGTCCTTTACTTGGTTTTCATTTATCTGTTTAAGCAATAATGCTCTTAAAATGTATACCTGAATCCAAACACCTTTAGCTTCTGTAGACAAGGTGGAGTAACAATAATTATTCACATATTTGTATATTCTCTTTTCCTTAGTTAGGAGATTCCTACTGGATTAAATACTTTTGTAAGTATTTGAAAATATGACAATGATATGATCAGGATACATTCAGTACAGCCTCTATTTTAAGAAGTTGTTTTTAACAATTTAACAAGCAATGCAATCCCAAAATAAGAAGCTGCGTATAAGAGATAAGTAATATAAATGCTATTTCTGTCTCATGAAAGAAAAATAAACAGCCAGGCAGATGATAGATGGGTAGATAGACACACAGACAGGCAAACAGGCACAAACAAACAATAAATAAATACAACCAAAAAAGCTGCAAATTACTGGCATGCCCTCAGTTCAGCAGCAATTCTTCTTGCTGATATTTCTTACATTTTCTGTCATGCAAATTGCTAAATAAATTGACTGCAAAAATAAAAATAAGAGTCATTCTGCATACCTCATCTTTGTTTACGCACTAAAGATTAACATGGTAAGCAAACTGTTCTTTTCCTCATTAAACACAGGGTTCCAGAGAAAAAAATGTTCTGACATAACCCCTAGACTTTAAATTGACATGCTTGACAGAATAGTTTTTCAGTTAACAGTAGCTAACCTTATAGGGTGAGCATATTTTTATTTTTATTATGTATTTATTTGTTGACAAGGAAAGTCCACCTGGGTATAAAATGCCTTTTCAGCAGAAGCCTGGGGAGAAGAGCTCCGCTGGTACAATATAACACAAGATACAATACAAGTTAACCCAAGTAAATTAAACATTAGTATCATATCTGACTATGCAGTATTAGAAAATGATATAAAATAGCATATTGAATTGGTTTGTATTATATAAAAGCATGTTGAATAAAAAAATACATTCACAGCAGCACAACCACACTGGTACAATATAGTCATACCGGTACAACTGAATTGTCATGTTGCAAAATAATGTATTATATACAAGCATTTGTACTGGAACAGATGTAAAAACGGATATGTAAAAGTAAACATAAAATATCTGCATTAAAGCTGAAGTTAGACAAGTTATTTGGGTTGCATTAGGGTAATCTACCCTTTAGGGAAATCGATTAATAAGTTACAGGCAAGACAATGGTAGTTTTGGACTGTGGTGTCATAAAGTGTTCTTATAACAGCAGAAATATAGCAGTAGTTGCAAGAATCTTAGACTATATACATTTTATTTACAATTGACTCAACTTTTTATTACTAAGGCTCAAATGTTTTGGGAAATGACAAAATGTGAGAAACGGGTGATAAGTGAGAGGGTTATTTGTGTAAGAGTTAGCATGGTGAGGAGCAAAAGCTTAGCCAGGAGTTCACAGATTGTTACTGAGTCTTAGTGGCAGAGGTAATGAGCTCCATAGTTTGGAATGTGACTGGAATGAAGGGCTTCTCCTGCTGCGTTATTTGCTTTGTGAGTGGATAGTAGGGCTTTGTGAGCATAAGCTTCTTGGGTATAGGTAGGGTTGCAGGATATTTTGTAGTCTGGGACACTTGTTAGGTTTATGTATAAGGTTGTGGGCTACAGCCACTTGTAATTAGCTGAGGTGATGAGGTAGTTTTAGCCAGTTAAGTTTTTTTTTTTTTAGGATAGTGTAATAATTGGCCATATAAGGGATTTTGGCAATTTTGCTGTAGTATTGTTGTAGCTTTGAGGTTTGGCTGGTATTGAGAGTTACAGATATAGGGAAGGTATAAAGTAGTGTTGGTTTTAGATTGTAGGTAGCCGGTTATTTTATTTGTATTTATTTATTCTTTGTTTATGGATAAGTAAACTAGTTATTGGAACCTTTTCAGTGATGACCTGGGTACCTGGGTGTCTAAGTAGAATATAATTGTAGGACCAAAGGTGTTAGCATACTGTGATGATCAAGGACAGAGATGGACACAAGGAAACTTTAAATTACAATGTAAATACATAAAAATACTGTTGTTTTAATACCATACCGCTCTTATTCAGAATTCAGATGTGCAAACATTTTTGCAGTTTGCATAGCTATTCTGAGGTGACTAAAACAGAGGTACTGTTTTGAAAATGTATCTGGCTCTGGGACATAGAGCAGGAAGCTTCAACATACAGCCCAGGTGACTTTGGTTTGATTAGTTGCCAGGATGCTATAGGGAGAAGAATGATAAAGTATTTTTACTTCTTCCTGGAAGGGAGGATTGGGGTACATGACATAGGGGTTCACCTTTCTGTTATCCTAACAGGTAGATGTTACTTACAAGGGGACAGAGTTACTTTAAGGAGCATGACACTCATGAAGGTCAATGTCAGTCTGCCACAAATGCCCATTGCACACTCATCTCTTTTGTGCTACCAGGCATACATACTCAGAAACAGCACTGCTTAAGAAGAAAATTTCTCATTGCTGCCTGGATGACTGGACTTGCATGTAGGCTCATGTGGTCAGGTGTTGGGGATCAAAAATGATAATTTGACATGCAGCACAATATATTTTTTATGACTGAAATGTTTACTTAGAAAGGGAGATCCAAAGAAGATGTCCCCTTTACAGCAGCCTCCAGTGAGAAGTACTGGGACATTATCTTAAGCCTAATCATTATAAGCAATTCTTTCAATAAGTAAACTCCTAATGAGGAGATATTGATTAAGAAATATACCCAGCAGATGCCCATTTCAGCAGCATTATTAAGATGGACCATAGATGTTCATGTTCTGTGTTAATGAAAAACAAAGATCAGTTATTCTAGTAACACAGTCAGTAGGGACGGGCAGATATCATCACTTTACCGAATCTCTGACAAGCACTTCAGCTTAGGTTTTAATGGAATCTAATGGAAGTAAGGTTGTCACGTAAAATAAATGCAATCCATCTCACTTTGCTTTTATTACTTGAGAAAAGACAGCTGTATGAGATACTCACCTTAACATTAGATTTTAGTGAGGGGCTTTTGTAGCAGGTAATACATGAATTGGATTTCTTTTCATAGGTTCATACGTGATTACTAGGCTAATGACCACAAGGGCCTTTTTAAGCTTAGCCATGCATCCCAAATTTCTGACAAGTTCTAGTACCCTTGATAAGTGTAAACTGGGGCTTGGGAGATGAAACATTTACACGCAGGGACATGCAAGATAGACAATTTACAGGCTGCCTGTGACCATTAGAGACATATATGCCAAACCAGGGATGAATTTCCTGTTCTCCATCAGATTGTCCAAGTTACACTTGAATTGTGTTAGGGAGGAACTCTGCTTTACATGGATTGGACCCTGTACAAGAGACAGGGTAGTCTCTGGGATACATACCTGTCTCTCCAGCAGGTCCTTTTTATATTACAAGCAAGATTTAAGTCTTTAGAATGGGTAATTCTGGAGCTGTTTATTTTGTGGATAAACAAGAGATCCATCAGAGTGGGGTCTAACAATGCCTTATATGCAGGAATAGATCTCCCCTCAACAGCCTGTAGGAGACAGAATACAGGGATAGGCCCATGCGGCGGTCTGCATAGGACATGTTACTTACATCCTGTATTCTTTTAGTGAGGAACCTCTGTGGCTGTTCCAGTTGTTGGATATGCCTGGTTAAGTACATGCCAAAGGGGGCATTGTAATCAGTGACAGGTCTGATGAATGCCGAATACAGTGGAACAATGACTTCCTTGGACCTAGATGCCATACCTTTGTTTAGAAGTTGTGCAACATAGAATGATTTCATCAAAGGCTAGATTACTGTCTATGTGTGTCCCCAAGTCCCTGACTACTGGATCAACTCTCAGATGTGTGTTCTCAATAGGATAGTTACCAGGGGTGGATGACTTCCCAAAGGATTCTATTATGCATTTTTTGGCATTACTTTTAGTCCATGGTTCTGACACCAGTT
Organism: Protopterus annectens; assembly: GCF_019279795.1. Classification (NCBI taxonomy): domain Eukaryota; kingdom Metazoa; phylum Chordata; order Ceratodontiformes; family Protopteridae; genus Protopterus; species Protopterus annectens. The sequence goes on along the minus strand of NC_056745.1, from coordinate 1,111,013,655 downwards.
GTTTGTCTGTGTCAGCCCATCCTTAAGAACATTTGTGTCAGTGTGGGATTCAATGACAGCTCCTAATTTGCAATCATCTGCAAATTTAGTCAGCCAGAGGCCATTGACATTAGCATTGACTTCAGAGAAGTAAATGCCAAAAAGGAGCGGTCCCAGGACTGATCCCAGAGGGACTCTGCCTGTGACAGACCACTTTGTAGAGGTGGCTTCCCCAATTCTAACTTCCGAGGTCCTACCTGTGAGCCAGTTGGCTAGCCACCTTCTGATATAAGGGTTTGTACCTATCCTCTTGAGTTTGTTAACATGCCCAAGTAGGGTATTGTGTCAAATGCATTGGCCAGGTCAAGGTAGGTAGTGTGAACCATTCTTCCCTCATCCACTGCTTTGGTGACCTTCTCAAAGAAGTCCACAAGGCTCAGTAATCACGATCTGTCCTTGACCAAACCAAACTGGGTTAGGTCCAGTGTCTGGAGGTTTACTATGTTATTATTGGTCATTTCCATGATAATTCTTTCCATGGCTTTACATATGAGACTAGTGAGACTTATGCGTATGTAGTTTCCATGGTCTGTAGATGGCCCACCTTTGTGCAGAGGAATGACTGTTACTGTTCTCCATGAAGCCTGTTTAGAGGCTACTGTTAATAGCAATTCAAGAGAGCCTGATACATCATGTTTCATGCTATTTTGATACATTCTGGGATGTCTGAGCCCATTGATGCAGTGTTCTTAGCCTTAGAGAGCATTAAGGACCTGTTCTCTAATAATATTAGGAGGGGGAGTTATATTTGATGGTATTTTCTGAGGGAAGTTTGAGGGGAAGAAAGGGGTAAAGTTGGACATGAATTTGTCATTCAGTAGGTTTGCTATATCTTCTGGCTCAGTATAGGTGGCTCCATTTACAATGAGCTCTGCACACAATTATGTATTGCCTTTGAGGTTGTGGACATAGCTAAAAATGCCTTGTGGTTGTCCTTGGCCTTAGAGGCCAAATTTACCTCAAATGTGTCTGTTGTGGACAATATTTGTCCTTTGAGTTGTTTGTTTAGTTTGATGAGAGTGCTTTTATCCTGCTGGGTGCTGTACCTCCTAATTTTTGTCATGTTTTTTTTCTTTCTGTTATACATCTTATTGATTATGTGATTCCACCAGGGTGGTTTATTTTTTTAGTTAGTTATGTATTTCTTCCTGGTGGTACAGCTGCCTCTATACAGCTATTAACATGCTTGTATAGGGTTTCAGTGAACAGTTCTGCATAGGCAGCAGAGTTCTCAGGGGCGATGAGGGCTTGAAATTTTGCTAGGTTATCACTTAATAGCAGAAAATTAGCCTTAGAGTAGATTCTGAATATTCCAGGTTTGGCTAGGGTTCCAGGTTTCATTTTTACTTCAAAGGAGACCATTTTGTGGTCTGACTTTACCAGAGAAGACATTACACTAGGGGGTGTGCAGCACTCTCCCATATTAGTGAGGAACAGATCCATTATAGTTGCACCTCTGGTTGGTGTATTGACAAGCTGATCCAGAGAGTTTGCGTTTACAAAATCCAGGAATCCTCTGATCCATTTCCATATAGCTGATCCTTTCTGGCAGTAAACCCCTCTCATTGTGAAGCTGCAAAGACACTCATTAGTATTAGCCACTCAGCAAGTATATAACAAGAACACATCCTCACATCATCTGCAATTTTTCTGGCTATGGTTAATTGAGATTTCTCACCATTTATATAGATGAACTATCTACATAAACTCTACTGCTATACATAAAAATGATGGACAGAAAGTTCCAAAGAAACAAACAAGTATAAGGTGGGTCATAGACGTACTGCAACTGTTCCTCTCTAAGCTCTGTTGCTATGGTAACTATTTCATGCAGCTGTACTACCTCAACTTGGGTTACCCTTTTGCCTTACATAATAGGAGTAGCCTAATTACAAGCAATATGGATGTAAGGGAAGGAGCTAAAATGGTAGATGCCCTGACAGGGTGCCCTATAAAATAACTCTTCCATAAACCAAAAACAACATGCAACAAAAACAATTCAAGTAAAAACAAAATAAGCACAAAGGCCAAAAGTGTTAATAAAGTGTATAATATAAAAACTAAGTGCTTTTGTCCCAAAATAACTTCATGATTCAGTTCATACTTCATTGATTCTGTCAGTAAACTTCTGAATACATCCAACCCTTCCATTCCCCTCACTTCCCACAACCCCTATACTTCATAACCACCCTTTTATTCTCAAACCCATTCCAACTTGTCATATTAGAAAGCTTCTTCTTAAACTCAAACCTTGTTCCCCATCTGCTGACAACTTGCTACCTTTCTTTCTAAAGGCAGCTGCAAATTCTATAGCTTGCCTGTTTCCATCCTCATTAATCGATCTATTAGTGAATTCTACCTCCCTACTTTGTGGGAAAAAATCCCATATTATACCTATTCACAAAGGTGGCATTTTTGTTGAGCTCTCAAACTACCATCCTATTGCTATTCTTTCTCCACTCTCTAAAATTCTGGAACAAACAAATCATGACTTATCTAACTCAAAAAATGTGATCACGCCTACCCAGCATGGTTTCCGCTTAAATCACAGCACTACCACAGCACTCATTTCCTTTACCAACCTCATCTCCCTTGCTAGAGACAATGACAGACTAGTGTCCTGCCTCTTTTTAGATCTCCAAAGCCTTTGACACAGTTTCCCACTCTATCCTTTTCTCCAAACTTTCTCAACTCAACTTCTCCCCAGCAACCATGTCTTGGCTTAACAGCTACCTCACTGATAGACAACAAGCTGTCAAATGGCTATCTGTTCTTTCTCCTTTTCTTCTCATCAAAATGGGTGTCCCTCAAGGCTCTATTCTAGGTCCCATTCTTTTTAATATCTTCACTAATTAACTTCACACATCTTGTCCTAAATCATCTCTTATTCAATATGCTGATGACTCTACTATAATTTCTATTGCTGACAACCCCTCAGACCTGACACAAACCTCATTCAATCTCACTGAAACTTGGCTTACTGACAACCAACTTATACTTAACCCCAAAAAGACTAAATTAATAATTTTCTTACCTACATCTCTCTCGTATCTTAAGTCCTCCTTTTTCATCTTTTCTCTCTTTAAGAAAGCTCTAAAAAATTATCTATATAGTACCTGGATTTGTCACTGTAATCATCCTACTTGAATTTCTTCCCTAATTTCTTATACACTGTGGATAATCCCTTTTACACTGTAGAAACATGGTTTACTAGATGATATCTTCTCCTTAATGCTAAAAAAAACAAACTTCTTCTCTTCACCCCTACTATTCGTACCCCCCCCCCATTTAATTTCACCATCTTGTCAATCAACAACACTGTCATCTCTCCAGACTCTACAACTAAACTGCTAGGAATAACCATTGATAACAATCTCTCTTTTGATCAACACATCAACAACACTATCAAATCAGTAAATAGAAAGATAGGATCCTTATACCGTATTAAGCCATTCCTCACCCCATCAGCTAGAGCTACTATTGCCCACTCCCATCTTTTATCTACTCTCTTCTATGCCTCTCCTATCTTCACTAACCTCAAGAAAACTAACCTAAACAAACTAGCAACTTGCTATAATAACATTGCCCGCTTCACCACTGGTAACCCTTTCAGAACCCATCACTGTCTTAACCTGAAACTTTTTGGCTGGCTAGAACTACAAAACTATATTCTAATGTCACAAATTACTATTGCCCACAAAATACTGTACCAACCTGATAACACCCCTATACTATCACAGCTTTTACTCCCTTATAATAATCTTACCTCCCTTCGTTCCTCTTGTAAATTCTTGACCAAACCTAAAAAGGCTCACAACCTTGCTGGAGACTCTCTATTTAGTAATACTGTAGGCCGAATTTGCTACCTAGGGATTTAACTCTAATCACATCTCTACCCCTCTTCAAACAACAAATCAAACTGTACTTCCAAAATCACTGGCTTTGCTCATGTAATACACCAGACTGATTTCTCTCCCCCCCTTACCTGACCTCTAACCATACTGAGTGCTTATACTTACTATCCATTTTCTTCCTCCTTCTAATCCTTTTGCTCTACCTACTTCTCTCTTCTCTCTTATCTCCTATTGCTACCCCTTTTTCTCTTACTTTTTAACTACTTTCACCTCCCTTCTTTTTACCTAACACTACTCCTTTTACTTCTCCTCCTACTTGTACTTTTTCCTTTATAGTAGAAGCCTTAAGATATAGCCTATTAGTATCAAGTAAGATGCTGTGAATCTGATTTAATCCTAGTCATGCCTATTATTGACTATGTGCCTTAATTTTTATTGATCTTATTACCATTTTTATTATTATCAATTTTTATTTTTTCTTTTCTGAGTATTCTATGTGTGTATTATTATCATGTCTCCTAAGTGCTGGATGTAGGAAGAAAGCAGCTCGCCCAGTGGAAAAAGTACTTTATTCACTTAAAAAACAAGGTGCACAATGGCATAAACTAACGTTGTTAAGCGCTTTCAACTGAAAATAAATCAGTCTTCCTCAGAACACAAACCTCCATTAAAATCACATATATATACTCTGTCAATTACTTGAGTTTAAAAATTGCGCCAAAACTTTTAAAACGGCAATGCAATTAATTCGTGGGAATACTGTTGCGACACTAATGTTCATTCAAATAGCCTAACATCAATTAAACTGGTAAATCCTAAATAATGCAATAAATACTTATAATTTAATACATACAGTATTGCTAATATGATAATGTATACTACACTATAGCGTTAAAACTGTAAATGAGTGAGTTATATAATACTGTTGCGGTTCAATCAAGGGATATCAATAAAAAATAAAATTATTATTATTATTAGCCTATACAAACATATGCAGTAAAAAGGAATGTAGGAATGTAGGACAAAAAATCACTTAAACATACCATGATATACAAGTGGTGAAAATATATCTAACCATCCTGATAAATTTATGTGTACTTAAATAAAATAGATGTGAATATATTAAAAGATTGATGTGAATATATTAAAAATTTTAAAAAACATAAATAAAATAGAAAAACTTATTACAATAAATATTATTAAATATATATGTTAAAACTAATTCCATATTATTATTGAACACATGAATTAATAATGTCATAAATCTTCCAAAAATAGTTTAATACTTATGTGATCATTAAGTCCCGGAAATCTAGTGGCGCCACACTTGATCTGCCAGATGCTTTCTTTAAGGGCCAAACGTACCTTCCAATTACCACCAAAGGTGGTTTGATTGACCTGATCAATAATACTAAACACAAAACTATGTTGTTCACCTTTGTCCTCAATATGCCTATATAGTGCGTTATTCTTGTCTTTTTTACGTATCCTGTAAAGATGTTCATAGATACGCTTTTTAAACAACCTCTCGGTTTTCCCTATATAAAACGCTGTACAAACTGTACATTTGGCAATATATACTATTTGTTTTGAGTTACAATTGGCTCCTAAATTACAAATTACTGTATTATTGATATCATTTAGTGTTATTTTCTCAACCGTATTGATGTATGGACATTGATTGCAAGACCCACACCTTACATTACCTTTTTTATTCCTGTCCGAATTATCCTTTCTATTGTCAGCTTGTTCTAATAACCTTTTTATATTAGGTGCCATTTTGTATACTATAACTGGTCGTGCACCTAATAACTCCCCCAAATTATTGGAAGTAATGACATCCCAATGTCTAATTAATATGTCCTTTATATAATGTACATATGGTGTATAGGTCAGAATACAGGCTCCATTGAACTTGTTGTTTAAGTTACTATCTGATTCAACTAAAGATTCCTTAACTCCTAATAATGGTTTATATCGATTCCCCCATTGTGAGGACACATATTGTATGGTGTCATTGAGCAATACGTCAGGATATCCCCTATTTTTGAACAATGAATAAACCAACTTAAATTCATCTTCCATAATTTGTTTGGTGGAAGACATTCGTGCTATTCTGACACATTGCCCTTTGACAACATTTTTAAACATGAATGGAGGATGATTGCTATTGTACTGGATATAATCATTTGAGAAGGTAGGTTTCCTATAAATCTTAGATATATAGCCTTCATCAGTGTTACTAATGTACGTGTCCAAATAAGGAATAGATCTCCTCTCATAAGTATAAGTAAATTTTAAAAAATTAGTTGTATTGTTCAAATATAAAATGAACTCATCAACCATTGCTTCTGGACCCTTCCATATAATAAAGATATCATCCAAATATCTGGCATAAAACACCACGTGTTTATAGTAAAGGCAATTAAATAGATGTTCATTCTCCCAATTTAACATGACCAGATTCGCAAAAATTGGTGCGCAAGAGGCCCCCATGGTCACACCTATTTTTTGCCTAAAATACTCCCCAAGGAATGTAATATAATTATAATCCAAAACTATTGACATAAGTTCAGTTAATAAACATATTTTGTCCCAACTGTAACCCGAATATTTAATCAAACTGTTCATAAAATAGTCCAATCCTATCTCTTTGGGTATACTACTATACAAATCTACTACGTCAATAGTAATGAATGAATAATCTTGATTCCATAATTCTGTAGTTAAGCAACTTAAAAAGCTCCATGAATCTTTCATAATATGGGGTGTCAACTTGTAAATGTGCTTGGTCCATACATCTATAAGTACACCTATGTTGTAAGTCTTGGATTTGGACCCTGAAACTATAGGTCGATATGGGGGATTTTCCATAGATTTATGTATTTTGGGTATACCCACCATTTTGGCAAGTATGGGGTACTCAGTCCTAAGAAATCTGTAAATATCTTCACTAATTCTGTTGTCAATACGATATTCCTCTAAAAAGAGGTCTATCCTTCTATATCCTATATTAATTTCATTCAATGAAACCACTTCGTATTTGCCTGAACCATATAATAAATTATGAATTTTGCTATTGTAATCCAATGTGTAGCTGATAACTATTCCGCCCCCTTTATCGGGTTTCATAATGCGGATGTCTTTGTTATGCATTATTTCATTCAAACACTTCCTTTCTTCCTTCGTTAAATTGTCTACACAATTATATTTATTTCCCTTGTTGTTACTTATATCATTATTTAACCAATATATATCTTTAGTAACCATCCTTTCAAAATTAGCTACTTGTGGATTACTAATAGGTACATATGTACTTTTTTCTTCAATCTATTTGTCTTACTTGTATACTCATTACTTGGTGCAGAGTCAAATTGTGTAGTTAGATTCAATTTCCTGCAATACATCTTGGTTTCTTTAATGGTATCAACCAAGTTCATCCCAGTGGTGGGGATGAACTTCATACCTTTACTCATCAAATGAAAAAATTCTTGTTGGATGTTTAAATCAGTGAAATTGTACACATTAAATCCATTAAATGTACTAACTATCTGTTTTGTGTTGGTACAATCCTTGCCACTAGTATTACTATCATGTGTACATATAATAGTCGAGTTGTTCCCATCTATGGTATGAAAAACCTCACAAGATGCATCATTAACTGTTGATGTATTACTATAATACATGCCTTTCTTGTCAACTGGTTTCCCCATAGATGTATCAACCAAATTACTTAATTTCTCTTTCTGTATGGTGTGTTGTATTTTGGAGCGGGAAAAAATCTTCCCCCTCGAAAATTTTCCTCCCTATAGTTACTTCTTTTTCTTTCTCTAAATTGTGTTCTATCTATATACATTTTCTCCACCCTATCGACTGGCCATACATAAACTTTATTGTCTTCATATGCCTCAATATCCCTCATCAATTTTCTATTTTTCCTGTCAAAAATATTCCTGACCTTATTCTGTGTCATGTCAAATTGTTTATTGTACAAATCCTTCCATTTGCCAAAATCACGATGCTTAATGATAACTTCATTCATACTTTCCACTTCATTAGCCAAATGTATCATCTTCTCATCATTATATTTGATCAATGTCCGCAGAAATATTAAACCAAAATTGTCAAACATTTCATTGAATTCTTTTTTGATTTCATTACTCAAGTTGATGCCCAAAGGCAACTTAAAAAATCTAATTCCTTTGGGTACTACTTTTATGTTTAAACATTTAGATAAATAAGCTATATCAATTTTAGTGTTTTTATATTGCAACAGTTTTTTACCAAAAGCAAAAATCATATCCCTTAAACTATATTGTTTAAATTCAGTAATATTAAAATTTACATTATTTCCTCTCTCAAAATCATTGTCAAAATTATAATCATCACTTAAAAATTGATTGAGCACATAACCTGTGTTATCACACATACTGTTACCCATATCTTGTTCATACATCCACCTTTTGTCATTTAAAGAACTAGATAAATGCATAACAGTACCTTTTTTAACACCAAACTCTTTCTTCTTGATGTTAACATATTGTTTGACTGCTTGTCTATCTTTTGGTCTTGCCCCTTGTTTATTAATAAACACATTGTCCATTTCCCTTCTGTCTCGCTGCACACTAAAATCAAAAGTGAAATCTTCACTTGGGGACAGTAAGCATAATCTTTTGTTAGCATTATGCCCTCTAAGATTTATAGGGGAGACCACACTGATGTGTGTTTCATCTTCACACATATCAGGCATGTCAATATTAATATTGTCCTGTTGCACTTGCATGGAATTCTCTTTTAATAGCATCGGAATCTCCAAATCCGGTGTACGCATAAGTCCTCTTTCATTGATAGAAGTGCGCATCAGTCCCCTTTCTTTAGTGGAAGAAATCCTTCCTTGACGAAAGTCAACCTGTCCGTTTTTGACTACATACGTGCCAGTATCTTTTATGGTATCATCACAAACCCCACACTTGAGTCTGTCAATAGTTAAAGCTGCGTCTTCACCTTCATTACTTCTCGACATACAAGCCGGTTGCTTGTGCTCCTTGCACTCTGCCAATACTTCCGTAACTAAAACCAACAGCTTCTGCACATCGGATTGAAGAGCGGTGACCTCCGCTCTAAGTTGTTTATAATCACCACCAGACAATGAAGCCGAAACATCTCCCTCGCTACCAGCCATGCCTGAGCACAAACCAAATACGAGCACTGCACCACAACGATATAACTCCCAAGTGCTGGATGTAGGAAGAAAGCAGCTCGCCCAGTGGAAAAAGTACTTTATTCACTTAAAAAAGTTTGAAAAAGCTGCAGTTGTTGATGTTGTCTTTGCACAGTGTAACTTGATTACACCACACAAAAATTCACTTTGCATGTCATAACTACCTTGCCTGATTTGCTAAAATATCTCATTTTGGCTGTAAAATGCCTCAAATGCTTACGAACATCCTATGATATGATGGGGATTTGTTCATGCATTCGTTCATTCATTTTTTGATTACAACTTTAACCTTTTTCAAGGTCTTGGGGGAAATGAAGTCTGTTCCAACAAGCAATGGTCATAAGGCAGAATTTTTTTTGTTAAGGCTATAAATAAATAAAACATTAAAAATGCCAGGTTGATGCTACCCCTAAAGGAACTGGTTCTAGGGAAAAGAGAAATTAGAAGAGAAACTAACTAAGCATAAAGCACCCATAACAGACAAAGCTAGACACTGCAAAATCTACTGATGTTTTGTTCACACTAAATGCAGAAAAGACAAATGATATTAGAATGGGCCTAGTTGCATTTTATTTTTACTATGAATAAAACTGCTTGCTTCAAAGGAAAAGGATAAACACATTTAAAGGACAAACTGATCCATGTGGAGGAGGAGTTGTGCATTTTTACTGTAACCTATGACAAACCCACAAAAGTACTAGCTTTATTATTATTCACTACTAAAAACTAAATCACTGAACCAACCTGTAGTTGGCAACATGCTTGCTCATAACATTAAACTGAAAAGGCCCCATTTTTCACTGTAAACTATCTTTTTTGCAAGCTTGCCTTCATAAAATAGTCTAACTGAGCAAAGTACTGCTTAAGAGAATCTTTTTAAGAAAAAAAAAGTTGAAGCTCAGAAATATAAATGTGCTGGCTTCAAGGATGCTAATTATCTCACAATATTTACTTTCAGGATTGCTTCCTGATTTATCCAGTCTTAAAAAGTTCATTACCTCTGTTTTATCAGTCTACAATAGTAATGGGCTATTGTCTGTGATGACCGGGATTGTTAGAAATTATCTAAACAGATATAGGCTATTAAAATTCACGAGCTGAAGCTATATCTTCCTTCATTTTCTTTAGCTTAGTCAAGCCCAAATTTTAAGATGCATCACATTCAGTCTGTTCCTCTGACTCAGTTTTGGAGAAATTTACAACTGACCCTAACAAGTGCTAGGTAGCTGTTAGCTAATATGCAGAATTACTATTGTTTTCTATATTGATTCACACTTTTTTTCTTCAACTGACCAGTATGGCTAAAGGGAATGATAAAAGATGTGTTAAAAACAATCTTCAGAAAGCAGCAAGGAAGCAGCCAAGTAAGAGTATAAGGGTACACGAAAAAAGGCTCCCATGGAGGCAGAGAAGGCAGAGGTACAGATAAAAATGGAGCTAGCCTAGCAGCTATCATAGCATTTCTTTAAATCTGTGGAGAAATTAAAGACAGTTTATGGATGGAGGCGCAAGGAGGGAGAAGGATCTATTAGAATTTTAAAAATAGTTTTTTGTATCACTCTTAACTGAGAGAAGACAGGAAACCTACATGTGCTGAGTGTATGACGGATTAATGGACAAATGCAGAAATAAGTTTGGAGGAAATGGTAAATTAACTATTAGTCTTAAAGAAAGACAAGTCTTGATGGGCTTCCCCTGGACATCTCAGAGGTTGATAGGGATAATTTAAATATGCTTAATGGGGTTGTTCAGTATGACAGTGAAAGTGGGAGTGGTTCCTCTAAAACAGGATAGAGCCTTTCACAAGTGAGACAAATATTATAGGTGCAGTGCAAGATGATAGATCCCAGCCTTAGAAGTGGCATAAAATGCTACACGACTGGGTAGAGTTTGAGAATTAACATTCAATACCAGAAAGCACAAGGATGTGAAAACTGGGTGCAGTAATCCTTTGGGGGCTACATCAGCTGTGAGAGTTAGATTTGTGTGTATGGAAGTATAAGAAGGACCAAGGGCACACCTCTCAACTGTCCCTGATTTTGACTCAAATTTTAGCTCTGTCCCTTTTACTCCCTCCTAAAACTAGTGACTTTTGGAGGAAAGGTGTTGAATTACACTTAATAAATAATGACAATAATTAAGAGTTATTCACTTCTTTTACTTTAGAAAATGTATAGTAATTCATATGCTCTGATTCTGTCAATGTCTCAAGTTATTAGCACTAATATTTTAAAAGTGTCCCTGATTGCCCCTGATTTCTTCTGGATTTGTCTCAGATTCTGTTGAAATTTGTCCCCGATTGGCTGAGAGCTATGACCAAGGGTATTAGTCACCATCAGAAATAACCATACACACTGAGCTCAACAGAGGAGGGACACTGACCATAACTCTGTGATATATAACAATAAATATCCTGTTTTTTTTTTTTCTTATTTTTACTAGTTATTGCTTATTCTAACCATTATAGCACTTTTTTATTGTCTGCTGCCTACTATTTTTTACTGTATTTTATTGCTATAAACTAATGTGCACTATACTACTGAACATACCTCTCAACCCCTTAGTGGAAGAAATCTGGACAAAGCCTGTGAAAAATGGGGGGGGGGGGCAAAGGCCCAAAAATATGGACATATTTTAAATATTGTTCTTATAAACATAGAAACTTGCTAGAGTAACAGGGTTTGTGTTAACATGCATTTTCTGAAGGATTTGAAGTCTGAAACATAAATATATGTCATTATTCAGTGACTTTAGCCCTCAGATCACCCCAGTGATTTGCCAGAAAATCACAAATATTATGAAAAATAGACTAAACACATGAGGCAAAAATCTGGACATTCTGCAAACAGGGCCTGTTAAATCACTTTTATTACTGTCACACTGTTTGTAAAGCTTTTTTGTTGCTAGTTTCACTGTGTAAAAGGTATTAACTGGAAATTTTCTCTATATGTTAAGCATCTGTCTGTTTGTTCTGATTTCCTGCCAAGGAGTGTATCATATAACTGACTTGTTTGCAGTTACAAGCATTCTCTAGAGTCTCCTTGCTCCCTTATCTGTTTAAAACTTTCATTTAGTGTCTCACTCATGCTTTTCTGCTGTGATAAACATTTATGCAGTGTTTTCTGCCTAAAATGGTGTAGCTAGTCTCTGAAGCATAGTTTCCCACCCTTCTTCCCTAGTGATGTCTTGTTCTTATACTTTGTAGCTTTGCAGTTGCCCTCCACTAGTGTAAATTTGATCTGAGATACTCCTCCCAGTGCAGTGTCATTAGCTCATTCTACCTAATACAGAGAGAACATTTAGGAAGGCTAACCCCCTTAGTTTCTTAACCTTGAATTATCTCATTTCTCCCTTTTGACTTTACTAAAAAACAAAAAAAAAAAATTTCTGCTGCTTTTGCAGTATTTGTGTTTCCTTCACCTACTCTATCACTTCATCTTGATTTTTCTGCTGCTTGTTCTCTAAAGAGTTCAATTGCATCTTCTCTGCTGTATTTATTACTACTTGTTTTTTGCCTGTATACATTTTAAGTGTTATTCTAAACCTCTTAGTTTTGGTTTAAGCACTTGGGCTTTAGGCCTACCCCTTAGCTCTCTCTGGCCTCTCTCCCTCAGATTCTGACAAATATGGACAATTTCCTTCAGTTTCTCCTGCCAGCCTGGTTGATATGAGTGTCCTGAGACAGTGTAGCAACTGTCTCTTGTACACGGACAACCATCTACTACTACCACCCAGGAACACAATTTATGAGAGATGCAATTGTATAAAGAAGCTACAGTCTATGCTCTCTCCCTTACAAACCAGTATATCTGGCACTGAGGAGGTTGTCAACACAATCACTACACCTCAAACAATACCCACAACTACACAACCCATGCCCACATATGCAGAAGTTCTCAACAAAAACAAACTCAAACAAAGGAGACCTCAGAGGCAAAAACACATGAGAACTCCAAAACCCTCTACACCACATAGCATGCATAGTCCACACACTAGTGTCCCACAACCACTAAGGGCTAACCATAAACCCAACATATTAGTCATAAGAGACTCCATTGTAAGACACACAGATGTGCCTCTCACCAGGCTGGATAAGGAGAAAGTCATGGTTAGTTGTTTGTCAGGTGCCAGAATCCACCATATCACACACGCACTCAAGTCTCTCAACAACAGTTACTGTTATGACTCTGTCATAGTCCATGTTGGTGTGAACAACTTGAGATGTACCTCCCTAGACTATATGAAGAGAGACATGATTGAGCTTGCTGAATGTGTGTCCCAGGCAGGTATGTCCATAGCCTTAAGCAGCATTCTAAAGTCACCCAGAATGATGCCTCAATACAAACAGAATACAAACAGAAAATTATTGACTTTAACAATTGTCTTAGTTTCTGGTGTCATTCCAGGGGGATCCAGTGTCTGACAGCCTGGGAAGATATGATCGACAGACCATGATGCTTTGCTAGAGATGGACTGCATCTGTCTCACTTGGGCTTCAGGCTTCTGGCAAAGGCCCATGCCTCCCCATAGTGCCTTTTTTAGGAAAAGTCATGAGGTCGATATTACCAACATAAAAATTTCAACAAAACGCAAATTATTGGTCATGCTGCTAAACGCTAGGAGTCTAAACATGAAACTGTATTCATTGCAAGCATTCTTAACCCTGGAAGATGCTGACATTTGTGCAGTCACAGAAACCTGGTTCAAAGCTGTGGAGAGCACCCCAGCCTTACCTGGTTACATACATTCAGACACCAAAATGTTGGCAGAAAAGCCAGAGGAGGTGGAGTTGCAATATATATTAAAGACACACACACACACCTCCAGGCTGGTCAAACAGTATGATGCACAGGAGACACTCCAGGTGCAGTTAACCATTGACAAGAGCCCTATTCAAATTATAGCTAGCTACAGGCCCCCAAATTTCACTCAAGATGCCCACTCCACCTATCTGGACCTTTTCAAATCTATCAAGATTCAACTCTTTACCCTGATCCTGGCTGACTTTAATTACCCAACCATAGATTGGAAAAACTACTCATGCAAGCACACAAATGCCCAGAGATTCATCGATTTTATCAATACAAATTTCTTGGAACAGCTAGTTGATACCCCCACAAGAGGTGATAATATCTTGAACTTGGTATTAACCAACATGAGTAACCACTGTAGCACCCCTATGGTATCATCCTCCCTGGTAAGATCTGACCATAAATCGGTCACTTTTGAAGTCACCATCTCCCCTGACCCCCCTATAGCTAGGTTCAAACAAAAAAACTTCTCCAGAGCTGATTACAACCTCCTGAGAGATGGTATAAACAGCTTCACAGCTCCCTCCCCCACTGTAGGAACTGGCACCAATTTCTAAATCTACACCAAAGTACTATACGAGCATTTATATAGATGCATGGAAACAAGAATACCTGACAGGACAAAATCATCCTCCACAAGGAAGAGTAAACCTGTCTGGTGGACATCTGCAATAAATAAACTATATAACAGAAGGAAAAAATTGCTGTCCAGGACCAAGAAAGAGCAGATACCCAATTGGAAGCAATCTCTCCTTAGTCTGAACAAGCAAATAAGAACACTAGTGAAGTCTTTTAATGCCAACTTTGAGTCCAAATTGACCACATCTACTAGAGACAATCATAAGGCCTTCTTCACATATGTCTGCAATCTCAAAGGAAGCACCCAGATCTGTTCAGAGCTGGTGGTCAAGGACACCACATACACAAATGCTGTAGATCTAGCCAATCTACTGGCTGACAGATTCAGTGAAAACTTCTACCCTGTGTCACCCACATCAGTAAATCAGGACATCACCAGTACCTGCCCCCACCCCTTATCCCTAGGGAGCAGGTCATCACTGCCCTCTCAAAGGCAAAAAATGCAGCCTCCATGGGACCCAATAACATCCCAGGCTGCATCTTACATGAACTCAGACATGAACTTGCAGCACCATTAGGCACCCTATTCAACCAAAGCGTGAGTACCGGCTTTGTCCCAGCCGAGTGGAGGACAGTCAGTCAGCCACTGTCATCCCTTTACACAAAGGTGGAGCATTCACCGATCCAGGAAATTATAGCCCCATCATCCTAACTTGCCTGATCTGCAAGGCCATGGAACGGATTATCATGGACCTCATTAACAGGGACATTGGCAGCCTCCAAATGCTCAAATCTACACAGTTTCACTTTGTCAAAGGGAGGTCAGGTCTGTTAAATCTGGTCGACCTCTTTGAGACAGTCACCAAAGCCATGGATGAGGGGAAGATGGTGCACACTGCCTACCTTGACCTGGCTAAAGCCTTTGACATTATTCCCCACTCGGGCATGGTAGATAAACTCTCTCAACTAGGCATCAATCCATATGTTACCAAATGGGTAGCAAACTGGATCACTGATAGAACCTACCTAATCAAAATAGGGGAAGCCACCTCAAACAGTAGATCCGTAACAAGTGGTATACTCCAGGGATCAGTCTTGGGGGCTCTGTTATTTGGGATATACTTTTCTGAGGTGCAGGCCAAAACCAGTGAGCTATGGCTGACCAAGTTTGCAGATGACTGCAAGCTGGATGCAGTCATCAATTCCCTAAGTGATGTGGACGTCCACCAAGAGGGTCTCATCCAAACAAATAACTGGTGCCAGTAACATGACCTCAAGCTGAATGCCAAAAAAATGCATCATCATCCCATTTGGGGAGAATGACATCCCCACATATTATCACATTAATAAGAATGTCCCAATCAGTAGTGAGGGATTTGGGCACCCAGGTTGATAGCAACCTGACTTTTGACAACCATGGTGCTTCCATTGTACGGAAAACTTTTTACATGGCCCACCTCATAGGTAAGGGTATCTCATCCAGGGACAAAGAGGTCAGACAATCCCTGTATTCTTCCCTTATAAGGCCAGTTATTGAGTACAATGCCCCCTTCAGCATGTACCTTGCAAAACACTTGCAGCAGCTGGAGAGACCACAGAGGTTCCTCACCAGCAGAATCCAGGGCCTCAAACACCTACCCTACACAGATAGGCTAAAAGCCCTGTCCCTCTACTCAGTTTCATAAAGACTCCTCAGAGGTGACCTCTGTCTGGCATATGAAGCAATCTCAGACCCCGCCTTGATGGGACTGCTGCATATCTGCAAGTCAAGCTCCACTCGAGCAACCAGTACGTGTGACCTCAATCTGGTCTGTGATATCAATAGGACTTGTTGGTGGGACAGATTTGTGTCCTAGAGACTCCCCCATTTGTGGAAAAGACTCCCTCTCCATGTCAAACAGTGTGCCTCATTATCTCTTTTTAAGTGCAACCTAGATATCTGGATGGGAAACAGAAAATACACTCCTGGTATTCCACCTGTGTTTCTACTGGACAGGGGCTCTGGGTGATAACTTGTCTAAGCATGGGCTAAACTCTTGGCTAGGCTTATAAGGGCCTCAGGGCCAATAGCCTAGTAACCTCCTATGATCCTATGAAACAGAATGAGAAACAAGGGCTGAAGCCAACAGTGTACCCAGATGTAAGGAAAGGGGCATGAACTTAATCTACTGTTGTATAAGACAATGATTATGGCATATGCTTTTAGTACTGTGGATATTCCTGGTGGTTGCATGGGAAAAGGGAGGTAGGGATGATAATAAGTGAGCAAGATAATCAAAATTGTTAAAGGGAAGGGAGGACAGAGTTACAAAAAACAATGAACATACTAGCTTTGGAGTAAGTGAAAGAAAAGTGCAAGTGGACGTGATGAGGAGAAGTTTCAACCAAGGAGCTGAGCTCAAGAGAAAAAATAGGAAAGAAGAAGATGTCACCAGTGGCAAATGGAGAAACCCATTTTTAATTCAGATGTGTGCAAACTGTATTTCACACAGAGAGTGGTGACAGATGGAATGAGGTGCCAGAGAGAATAAGAGTGCACGAGCGTCCAAGTGGGAATGGAATAGTAAGAAAAAGGAGGTGAGTAGGTATAGTGGAGTCAGCTGTGACATGTTCGCTGTATTAAGTAGGTAGATCCAACAGACTTTGGTCTGATTTTGACGGGCACAAACATATTTAGGAATTATGCCAAATATACAGATATTATAAACAGACAAATATATATATATATATATATATATATATATATATATATATATATATATACAGTATGTATGTATCATATATACATATATGGTTGAGTTGTTGCAAGACATTTCATGCCTGTTCAGTACTGAAAAGTATAATCACAATGATCACAATTCTCAAGACATGACTACTTTGGAAGTAAGATGGCAGATTGCTAACTGCTCTGAGAAGTTCCTTAGATTTTCTAATAATCTGATAGGAATTCTAATCATCTTGGATCTTAGTTTTTGCTATTCTGCTTAAATTCTACCTAAAAATACAGATGCAGTCTGTGTTCATATTTTCTGAGAATATTTCTTGAAATTTCCTCTTAGTTAAGATTCTCTGGATCAGTCATTCCAAAACTTCATCTCAGGATAATACCATTAAGAACTTAAAAAAGAACTATAATCTTTAGTAACAAATGTGCAATAAATTTCATTAAAATGGAGAAGTTAGTTACCAAAATGAACTATATTAAAGGCGACTTCAACAAACAAGCATTCTCAAGGATACGGCAAAACAGAAAATTCACAAATTAAGATATTGAAAAAACACTAAATGACTTTGAAGGAGGGTTAAATGAAGAAGAGTGACAGATGGAATTCCTTCTCAAAAGAAACACTTGGCTATTAAAAGAAAAATTATCTAGAAAATAAGCAATAATATAAGGATATATGGAGTACCAGAAGATATGGAAGGTTGTTTGTCTTTCGGCTTTTAAGGGGTAAGGGGTCGCCACAGCGGAACTCCAGTCTGCTAATGATTGACAGTAGATTTTTACGAAACGCCGAGGTGCCAGCTCGATGCCCAACCTTCAACGAAAGCACACCCATTTACGCACGCATGTCTTTCGAATGCTACCCAACCGTGGGGAGGACATGCAGACTCCACACAGAAGGCACTCCCAAGCCCAGCCGAGAATCGAACGGGAGAACCTCTTGCTGTGAGGTAACAACGCTACTGCCGTACCAGAAGATACGTAAGGTACAATGGTTATATTTCTCACTAAATGGATTCCTAATACCTTAACTTTCCTGAATCTTCTTCTTGTGGCATCAACAGAACTCATAGATCTTTATCTAAGCCATCCATTAAGACAGTAGTCCCACTGAGATCCATTTTAATGAAATTAATCTCAAACCTGGGCAAAGAGTTAATATTAAAGTCTGCTTGGTTAAACCCTTTACCTAAAATTAATGAAAACTCAATTAGATTAGATCATGACTTGTCAAGCAAAGTAATGGAAAGAAAGAAATTGCATATACCTTTCATCAGAAAATGAAAGTCTGTCTTCTTTTTCCAGCCATGTTAAAGGTTTTTCTACAAGATGGGCATCGGACTTTCAATACTTT
Organism: Protopterus annectens; assembly: GCF_019279795.1. NCBI lineage: Eukaryota > Metazoa > Chordata > Ceratodontiformes > Protopteridae > Protopterus > Protopterus annectens. The sequence goes on along the minus strand of NC_056745.1, from coordinate 1,110,995,072 downwards.
GGATAAGGCTTTCTCCTACTTTCAAAATAATAACTGACTTTCTTCTACTGAAGTTACTGATAGCTCAGAAATGTCCCTTCAAAGACAAGTGGGAAGGTAATCTAGGAAGAGATCAAATTCTACAAAAATCTTAAGGACAAATGAAAATCTTATTATCTTTATATCCATACTGTTTACCTTTGTGTTATTCTAGTTTTAAAATGTAGTCGTTACTACTGTTAGATATTCATTGCTGGTTTTACTTAGTTTCTCTTTGATTCTGTCATAATAAAAGAAGTAAGGTAGGTGCTTCAATTCACAATATATAGCCTCAAAGGTTATTATATTTGCTTTTTATTAATAAGCTATACCTTTCAATATTTTAATATATTTCCACTATGACGTATATGTCTATCTAGTGGAAGTATCTGTTTAGTAGTACTTTATTAATCTATGACACATTAAAAACTAAATTTTAATAGCTGTCACTTTAAAATTTAATGCTAGTTTCTACAGAATAACAGCTTATTCAAAAATGTACTAATTTTTACTTTACATTGGTAGTTTGTTTTGGTTATACGTTACTTGCCACTTTAAATTCAATGGCAAATTACTCCATTAAAGGGTGCTGAGACAATTTTAAGCTTAAGCTTGTATTTAATTCTTACTTGCACTCGAGCTAGTAATAGGAATACTCATTGCATTACACCTGCGTGTTATTTAATGTTAACATATGTGGTTATATAAATATAAATGGATGTTATAACGGTCCTATATTAACTTTGTTCACAAAGATTTAAATGAAGGTCTAGAACATTTAATTTATTTTTCAAAGAAAGGGGAAAATGTAAGAAAGGAAAAGGAAAACACAATCAATGTATTTAATGAGTTAACTATACCTGCTCTTGGTAGATTTATTTTATTCATTAAAAGCTGTAATTTTACTGCTTTCACGTGTATATCACAAGATGAGATTCTAGAAATGTTGTTTGGCAGTGCAGGGAGTCATTCTTGATTGTAGCATCTTCACATCTTAAATTTGTATTATAGTGAGGTTGAGTCTACTCTTAAGTTAGATGTTCAGAAAATATTTTTAATTTAATAGACTGCACTTGCTCTGTGTTCATCTGTGGGAAAGTGATAGTTATGCACAATTCTGCTTGTGACTGCATGGAGTTTGACGTTGTCATTGGGCTGGTGCCTGAGGGAGCTTTTGTGTCATTTATACAAGTGAAATGCTGTGGTTTGGTAATGCTCACAAACTGGAGAAGCTAACTGCAGAGATTTATGTTTGGCTCGATGTAGAGAAATATGGAAGAATAACAATACAGGTAAAGCATTACCTAAAGAATTAATAGGCAGAGCAGAGGTGCAGAGCATATGGTTATCAACTTTAGAAGCTTGACATAACAGAGAAAAAAAGGCACTAAGACAATTTGCTTACATTACAGTGTTATTTTTATGGTATTTGTTGTTGTTGCCTTTCATTTTTTCCTGGTTAGGGGTCGCTACAGCTGAACTCCGGTCCGCTAATGATTGGCAGTAGATTTTGATGAATGCCGATGTGCCAGCTCAACGTTCAACATTCAACTAAGGCACGCCCATTTACGCATGTCTTTCAAATGCCCATCCAACCGCGGGGAGGACATGCAGACATCACACAGAAGGCACTCCCCGCACTCCAGCCGAGAACTGAATGGGAGAACCTCTAGCTGTGAGGCAACAATGTTATCGCTGCACCACTGAGGATCGAGAGAGAAAATGCTTTATTTACTTAGTAGACTGAACTGCAGCCATAAATCAGTGTAACACAAAGACTTGTTCTTAGAAGTTATGGTATTCGGGAAATATAAGTGCCTGAGAATCAGTGTTCTGTCTGATCCATTATAATAAAATGCAGTGTGTTGCCTTTGTACTGTGTGCATTATTTTTAGTGGGAGACTATTCAACATGCATCTGAAGTGTTTGATGATATACAGACTGATATTGTCTATATAACAGTATGTAATATATTGGTGGCTAGTGATGCAATTTTTGGTGTGCTAGTTTTGATTTGAACCCATTTGAAATAGTCTATGGAAGTCAGCTTGCATTGGCATTTTCATCTTTTCTGGAGTAGGCATTTAAATGGTCAGCATTCTCTAGGTGATTACGATAGTTCTGGCCTTGTACAGGTTGGCATGCTTGGAAGATTTGCTGGGTATGTGGCCACTGGTGTGGTTTTAGGGGTGACTGTGTGTTTGTCTTGCATCTTGACACTGACACAACTGCTATCAGCAGTCAATGCTGAGATTCCAATTTCATAGTTCACAAGGGGGTGTTGACTTTGCTAACAGGATCATCATAACCACATAATTTTTTCCTTCTTTTACAAATACTGTCTTTCTTCAGCATTGGTTGAAACATAAACCATGATGAGGAGGATATCCTTCTGCTAATCAGAAATTTTATGTAACTAGCTGTGTATCTACAGTTTTCTGCTTGCATTTAATGTTTGAACACAAGTAACTGTTCTTGTTTATTCACACAGCAGCTCACAGGTTTATGATTTACTATTTGCACAATTTACAGCACTCTGAGGTTTTACTGAGCAACCATCAAATGAGGAAACAAATAAGGAGCAAAAGGATTTACATAAATCTCTCAAATCTCATTTTGTTGAAATACTAGTAATTAGAAGAAAAAACATCTTGTTACAAGCTTTATCATGCTAGCAAATTGCTCAGTTTTGATCTTCTAGCTAGGTGATGTTAAGTTTATTCTGGATCTGTGACTGTGGTTTGATAAACTGATTTTGTTCAGACAGCCTTCACTCTGTCCCATCTCAAAATTTGTTGATTTGAATAGAGGAGGGGAAGTCTCAGCTTGCAAAATGATTACAATACATTTGTAAATATAAATTTTATAATAAAATCTTTCTTAGCTGCTTTATAACATGATACATTGTTATGGGTCTTTGTTTAGAGATGTTCATAGTCTATAATAATTATTGCCATTATTTATATTGGCTGTAAGACATACCAATGCTCTTTATATATCTATAAATTGTAAAGTTTAGATTCAAATTTCAGAATTTTTGTTTCTCATTTTATTTATGGATGTGGTGAGAGAGGACATGCAGGTGGTTGGTGTGACAGAGCAAGATGCAGAGGACAGGAAGAAATGTAAACAGATGATCTTCTGTGGCGACCCCTAAGAAGATTTTATTCCTACCAGAACTCATTTCTGTAATGTTTATGTTTATATTATCTTTGTTTTGATTTGAATCAAATGTGTCTCAATATGTATGGAATATATACTATTACAGTATTTCTTTTTTGTTCTAACTCTATTTAAATTAAAATGATTTCAACTTTTTTAAAATTAATATCAGAGCATTTAAATCTTTGTATGATAATGAGTATGCAGAAATGTCATTATCAAAATTAAGAAGAGCTGTAAATATCAGAGGCTTACAATGGACATATCTTCCCTATGTATGTGTTATTGTAGTAATAATAATTTCTAAATGTTCTGATTTATTTCGTAATATATTTGTTTACATATTATTGTGCATTTTTGTTGTGGTAATCTGTGGTGGTTTCATGTTTAGCTTTTATATTTTCATTAATACAGAGAAGTTTGTTCTAGGGAAAGTTAATACGTTTAGGTGGACTAGACTAGGAATGCAAGTATCCATGTTCTGGGTTTGTTTCAATGTTAATGCAGGTTAATTGTTTTATATGTTGCTAAAAAGTTTTATTCCTGCTTTTAGTACCAAAATGTCTCACAGATATTAACTTTTATTTTCTCTTAGTTGATGATATTTGGCTAAATATCTTTGAAATTATATTAAAAAATGAATGCATTATGAGCAACATCAGTTAATACAAATACCATCAACAGTTGTAATAAAAGAAAAGCTTTTTTAAGTTTCTGAAGCTCAGGAAGGATAATATAATATTGTTATGGCAAACTCATTTATTACAGAAGGATACAGGTCATATGAATAATCCTGAATATGAATTACTGGGTACATCATCATTCAAAGAAAAAAGAAGGAGTACAACTATCTTATGAAAGAAATCTTCTCAGAATGTTGCACACACATACACAGACACAGACACACACACAGACACACACACACACACACACACACACACACACACACACACACACACACACACACACACACACACACACACACACACACACACACACACACACATGCATACATATATTTATTTATTTATTTATATCCCCTTCAAAACATCAAATATTCACATTATTGAATCCCACTACATCAAGCCTGACTTTGTTGAATCCTCATTATATCGAACTCCCAGAACAAGGAAAATGAACCGCAGGAAAGGAACCACTTACCCACCATGGTGAGCTTTGGTCTTCCTCCACTGTAGTACGATCTTGGAGTTGGTATATTTAGTTAGTGTGATGTGGGGGTGGAGCCTCACACATTGGGGGTGTGAAGTCCCCACTTGGAGGTTTTTTTGTTTAGCTGATTGTTGTTTTGTCCTGGTGGTTGAGTGGTTCCTTTCCCAGGCTTCATTTTTGTTGTTCTGGCAGTTTGATAATATGAGGATTCAAGAAAGTCAGGCTCAGTGTAGTGGGATTCGATAATGTGAGTATTCAATGTTTTGAAGTAGACCCATATATATATATATATATATATATATATATATATATATATATATGTGTGTGTGTGTGTGTGTGTGTGTATATATTATATATATCTATGGATCTATGTCAGTTGACTGAGATTTCATAAACTCAAATTCATATCGTTGAGATGATATGAACGAACAAAAAAAAGCAAGTGTGAGATCACACTACATTGAGGAAAATGGTAAATCCCCCAGTCTTCACTGTACTGTGACGTCCCTTTAAAAGCTTCAAGTTTTCAGAAATTCAATTATATCATCTCGACAATATGAATTTTTGAATTTCTGAAAACTCGATCAACTGATAGGGATCCATACATGCACAGATATATATATATATATATATATATATATATATATATATATATACTGACACAAAAGGATTGCTATCATTAAAAGTTATAGAATATTGTATCAAAAATTACCTGCTTATTTTATAAAGTGTCTCAGCTTTAAAGACTGGTTCCTAAAACACACTGAAGAATATATGGTCTTAAATGACAATAATCTGGATTACAATATAATGTTATAGGATTTTCAAAATTTGGCACTGTAAGGAAAGAATGGGACAAAGATATTGAGCTATTATAATATAAATTAAAATAAGAAAAACTTAAAGTTCAAAGGGGACATAATCAGAGTGCTGAGAAAATTAAAGCAATTAATTATAAGTATCAAGATGTCCTAGCAAATAAAACTGAACTAACACTTTAAAAATAAAAATGCATTGCCATGCAACAGACCTATATTAATTAATATAGCACAGCAGGTCAAATGCATTTCAAATCCAGATACAGATAAGAGAACCTCATATTTAGATGATTAGTTTTAAATTTTCAATAAACGATATTAAGTATTAAATAGAGTGTCAAAATGAAGATATCATTAATGAATTTCTGATTAACAGTATTAATTAAAATAGTTTATATCAGAAGTTATTAATAGAAAGATGTCTCATAAAATGAACTTAAAATGCAATCAGAAATTTTTAAAAATGGTCTAGATGGATCAGTACTTGAAACTTATAAATTACTTCCTTTAAACATAATTATGTTAAACGTTTTTGTAGGCATTCAAATTGATAAAAGCATTTTACCTCATAGAATTATACATTAACATCTCCAACTTTAAAACCTAATAAAGATTTGGATATATACCCTCTTACAGTCCAATATCTTTATTAAATAATTACATATGTCTCTATTTTAGCTTATAGACTGAAAGTTATGATTTATTGTCTCATACATAACAATTATACAGTTTTCATTATTAATAGACAACCGTAGGATAATATCATAACCACCAATGATTTAGCACAAGAAAATAAATTAGAATTAGTAATAATTATGCTCAGTATTAAAAAGGCCTTTGATCTGGTGAATTGATTATATATTTTTAGATCCTTTTTTTCAGATTAATTTATTTCATTGATTAAACATTTATATAAAAACTCCAGTGCATATATTAAAATAGGTCCATATGTTTCACACTGTTTCAAATTAAATAAAGAAACTAAGGAAGAATGGCTTCTTTTTCCTTTATTATTTGCCCAAACAACTGAACTTTGCAAGTTATACAAGAAATATAAAGGAAGGTTTTAATTTTTATAAAACTTTCACATTTTAAATTTTATTATGTGCAGATACTAAAAAATTTGTAGAAGAATTATTTAAATTAATTAATCTCTGAAACCATTTCTAAAATAAAATGTAATAATAAAAAGCAGAATATATAACAATTAATAATATTAAATGGTAATATTTGAAATAACGATGATTTCGGTTCAGTGATAAAGAATATTAAATATTTAGACATATTTTTACATGATCATTTAGATATGGTTATAAGAGATAACTATAATACAATTGCTGAAGAAATTACTTCAATAATGAGATGGATTCACTTTTTTTTCATTTGAAGATAGACTTTGTCTTGTTAAGATGATTGTTCTACTTAAGATTATATAAATTCTATTTTGTTAATGCTGGGAAAATATTAAAAGAGATGTGATATGCAATAGTAAGTATTAAGCAAAGTGAACTGTAGAAAGACAAAAATCTGACCAATAATAAATACCACATTTTGTGAAATACAGTAAACAAGTGAAGTATAAGCATAATGTAAGGCTTGCTATTGATAACATTGTAATTAGCATATTTTTATAAAACACAACAAAATTTAGAAGCCATGATACTAAGTAATAGATTTTTATATTAGCTGCCATTTGGTTCATGAAAAATATGAAACAGAAAACCACAAAAGTTCACAATTCCAGAAAACTAAAACTGAAGAAAAACTACTGGAATAACCAAAGACAAATGTAGACCAAAAATGAGCATAAAGTTGCATTTATTACTCGCTTTTATCAGAGACTTCTTCAGAAAAAAACAGATACATTAACTCACTAACAATATAAGTTTAAATAATCAGAATGAATCAATAAAAATGCACTTCAATTATGACATCATTAAAATCAATTAACAAGGTAAAAATACAGAAAAAATAACCAATATCACAACATTATTTTTTAACATACACCCTACAGTGTTTTAAAAAAAACTTTTAATATTCACAGCATCATTTAATCCAGGTTCTTCGTCAGAATTTAATGTCATTTTCCACAAAGCTTCTCTTTGTTCTAATAGAGTTTTAAAATCACCACCCCTCACATCCAGTTCTTTTGTCCCAATACTGAAAACAGAAATTTGTTGTACTGAGAGCATCTAAGTGTATGCTTATAAAAAGCATTTTTAACATCTTTCTTTTTTATATACTAATAATGCTCCCTAATTCTAGTATGTAATGTATGAGTGGTCATTTCAATGTAAAAGGCACCACAGTGGGGACACAACCTAATGTAAATCAACTCTTTACTTTTACAATTGAAATGACCAGGGACTTTCATAGTGTAAGGCAAGTGTGCTAAACTTATATATGATCCTTCTAATATATAACTACAGGTATTACAGCAACCAAATTTAAACATACCTAGGGCTCTATTACAGTTAGTTAACCTGCTACCAGTTGATGCTTTATTTTTTTTTTTCAAATACATTTTTTAAATTACAATATCTCTTAAACACAAAAAAAGTCTTGGTTTCCTTCCAAAATTTTCCAGTTTTACTTAATATTGTTTTGAATGAGGACTGAATCAACTGCCATGTCCAAATTGCAGTATGTATATCCTTTATTGGTTTTATTACTAATATCATTAACAAATGGAACAGGGACATCCTTTTGCTAATAACAAACTCAGCTGTGTTGAAATAAACAAATAATAAATTTTACTACATCTAAAAAAATGTGAATTTTCACTAGTCATATGGCTTGTTCTTATGAACTGCCCCTATGGAACATTTTTCTTCATAAAAGAAGGATGTAAACTCTGATAATGTAACTATTTGTAAATGTGTCCTTATGATGTATTCAACTGACAAACCTATTCAAGCAGAAATCCCATTCTAAGTTAACATCTAAAAAAATTGACTTTCAACCCCACATCTCCAAGAGTGAATTTCAAAAACTCAGAATCCTGGTTTAAGGCTACTACAAACTCATGGACTCTATCTAAATTACCTTCTATTACAAAGATTAAGTCATCCATGAATTTTTTGTATAAAATAACCTGGAACTGGTTGAAAAAACTATACAAAATCTGGTGTCTCACCAACCCATAACCATATTTTCAAAACAGGGGGCAGCGGGGGACTCCATTGCTACCTTCTTAATCTGTCTAAAATCTTTTTATTAAACATAAAAAATTATTGTTTAATAAAATTTCCAGCAATTCACAGTAGAAATTAGCTTGATCATCAGAAAACTCAGAAAATCTGTTTAAAAACTGTCTAACATGTTCCACACCAGTATCGTGTGGAATACTAGTAAATAAAGATACCACATCTACTGTGAATAAAATGTATTTACTTGTGTCAAACACAACACTTACTTAAAAGTCTCTAAAACAATTCACAAAATCCCATGAGTCTTTAAGGTAAGAGTCCAGTTTAAATATTAAAGGCTTGTAAAAGTAGTCAACCATCAATAAAACACCTTCAGTTATATAGTTGGGGCAGATACGATGGGAATAAAAGGGGGTTTGTTTGATTTTTGTGAATCTTTGGAATTTCAAAGAAACCCTCCAGTCTGGGTTTTTCGATGTTACAAAAATCATACATAGTTTTATCCAAATTACCATACAAAAAATTCTCAAATAAGAATGAATAAATCATCCTGTAACTGCAGTTAACAATATTTAAATTCACTTGCTCATACTCTTGCACATTGTTTAGCATGTTTTCAATATTGTTAACATAATATTCAGTGTCCATTATTACAAGGGATCCCCCTTTATCACTTTTCATAATTCTTATTTTTTCATTATTCATTAGTTCAGTTAAAGCCTTTTTATCATTCTTAGTAAGGTTATAATACTTACTTCTGTTTGTTAAATTATCATGATTCAACACTTCCCTTATCTGTCTTTCACAAACAGTTTCAAATACTTTTAACGTATGGGAAAGCATAGGATTAAAAGACAAAAGCTTAACAAAACAACTGCTATTCATGTTAACATCTCTAACATATTTCTTCAAGTCTAACAAAGTGTTACTTACATTGGCTTTTTTAGCTGGTATAAAATTCAAACCAAGTTTTAAAATTTTGCAATGATTTTCATTCAGAACAAAACTAGATAAATTAATTACATTGTCAGCAACATTGTAATGTTCATGGACCATTCTGTCCTTTTTAAGTTTAAAAAACTTCCAACCTAGCTCTTAATCAAATGGGTGTACTAGTAGAGGCAGCTGATGCTTCATGGCAAACCAGATCCACTACAGTGGTGGAACTTAATTCAAATTGTGATAATACTTCTGGAACCACCATTGTATTTGTTAATTGGTATTAATTGCTGATTTAACATTTTTAGCAACATTTTCAAACACAGGGTAAACTGAATTGTTTTCATAAGCTGTTGCATCCCTTAACAGCTTATACATTTTATGATTAATAACAGTCTCTTCATGCTTTCCAACTTATTCTAAAATACTTCGATATTCTCTTCGCTCACCTATTTAATTATGAAAGTCCTTTTGGATGCATTGATCAACATATTTTCTTTAGTTCTGCTAGCAAACCAATGTTATTGTCAATGAGCAATTTTAGGAAATGAATACCAGCAGTACTAAAAGGAACTATTTTTAATTCAATACAACATTGAAAATATTTATTTTCCAAGTCTAAACTCTTAGTTCTGCAGTACATACTGGTTCATTACTAAACACAGAAGCAATGTCTGTTTCTTCCATTCAATTACATTGTGCAGTCACCGTATGAACATTAAAGTTCACTACAGTATCGCTGTCCTCATCTGAACTAGAATATCTAAGATGTTCTGTATTCCTGTCAGGAAATAGGCATTGCACAGTCTTTTGAATATCAGCCATGGTCTTTAAAACCAATACCATTAATCCTTAGTCTCCATTACTGGAGTGGGTCTCCTTTGTTTGAAGCCATATGAACCAAAAATAGAACCAGAAAACCACAAAAGTGCACAATTCTAAAACTGAAGAAACACTGCTGGAATAGCCAAAGACAAAGGTAGACCAAAAATTAGCTTAAACTTGCATTTATTACTTGCTTTTGTCAGAGATGTCTTCAAAAAAAACAGATACATTAACTCTTTAACAATACAAGTTTAAATAATCAGAATAGACTTTAATTATGACATCATTAAAATCAATTAACAAGGTAAAAATGCAAAAAAAATAACCAATATCACTAAATTATTTTTAACATACACCCGACGGTGTTTTAAAAAAAAACATTTAATTTAAATTTAAATGTTTTTTTAAAACACCATAGGATGTATGTTAAAAAAATATGATATTGGTTATTTTTTTCTGTATTTTTACCTTATTAATCGATTTTAATGATATCAAAATTGAAGTGCATTTTTATTGGTTCATTCTGAGTATTTAAACTTGTATTGTTAGTGAGTTAATGTATCTGTTTTTTCTGAAGAAGTCTCTGATGAAAGTGAGTAATAAACACAAGTTTACACTAATTTTTGGTCTACCTTTGTCTTTGCTTATTCCAGTAGTGTTTCTTCAGTTTTGGTTTTCTGAAATTATGAACTTTTGTGGTTTTCTGGTTCTATTTTTGGTTCATATGGCTTCAAACAAGTAATGGGGACCAAGGATTAATGGTCTTGGTTTTAAAGACCATGACTGATACTCAAAAGACTCTGCAATGCCTATTGCCTGAGCAGAATATAGAACATCTTAGATATTCTAGTTCAGATGGTTCATACTGTGACTGCAAAATGTAATCGAATGAAAGAACTTCAGACCAACAATTTACACAGACATTGCTTTTGTGTGTACTTAATGTTTCTGATCCTTTGTGGTCTCTAACAAACCAGTAAGTACTGCAGAACTACAAGAGTTTAGAATTGAAAAATAAATATTTTCAATGCTGTATTGAATAAAAATAGTTATGAGACTTCTAAAATTGATCATTGACAATAACAGTGGTTTGCTAGCAGAACTAAAGAAAATATTACTCAACTTGATCAATGCATCCAAAATGACTTTCATAATAAAATAGGTGAGCAATGAAGAGACTGTTTTTAAACGTAAAAGGTATAAGCTGTTAAGGAATATAACAACTTATGAAAACGATTCAGCTTACCCTGTGTTTGAAAATGTTTCTAAAAATGTTAAATCAGCAATTAATACCAATAACAAATACAGTGGTGGTTCCAGAAGTAAAAACTCTAAAATGGGTCAGTTCTGCTTTAAGAGAACAGGGTAGGGACCTTCAATGGCCAATTATCACAATTTGAATTCAAGAAGTGATAAAAGTTCCACCTTTGTAGTGGATCTGATTTGCCATGAAGCATCAGCTGCCTCTTCCTATCCCAAGACTTCAGCGACAGCCTCTACTAGTAACACCACTGATTTAAGAGCTTGGACGGAAGTTTTTTTAAACTCAGAAATGGAAGGGAAAGGTCCCAGAACCAGAATGGCAAATAAAAAGGAGAGAATGGCTTCAGACTCTTCCATGGGCGGTTAAGTGAATATTACAATGTTGCTGACAATGTAATTAATTTATCTAGTTTTGTTCTGAATGAAAATCATTGCAAACTTTTAAAACTTGGTTTGAATTTTACACCAGCTAAAAAAGCCAATGTTAAGTAACACTTTGTTAGACTTGAAGAAATGTGTTAGGGCTTTGAATTTAAATTTCATTTTAAGAGATGTTAGCATGAAAAGCAATTGTTTTGTTAAGCCTTCATCTTCTAATCCTATAAAAGTATTTGAAACTGTTTGTGAAAGACAGATAAGGGAAATGTTGAATCATGATAATTTAGCAAACAGAAGTAAGTATTATAACCTTACAAAGAATGATAAAAAGGATTTAACTGAACTAATGAATAATGAAAAAATAAGAATTATGAAAAGTGATAAAGGGGGAACCCTAGTAATAATGGACACTGAACGTTATGTTAACAATGTTGAAAACATGCTAAACAATGTGGAAGAGTATGAACACGTGAATTTAAATATTGTTAACAGCAGTTACAGGATGATTTATTCATTCTTATTTGAGAATTTTTTGAATGGTAATTTGGATAAAACTATGTATGATATTTGTAACATCAAAAAACCCAGACTGGGGATTTTGTTTGGAATTCCAAAGATTCACAAAAATTGAACACCCCCTTAGACTCATTGTATCTGCCCCTATCTATATAACTGAAGGTGTTTCATTGATGGTTGACTACTTTTTCAAACCTTTAATATTTAAACTGGACTCTTACCTTAAAGACTCATGGGATTTTTTGAATTGTTTCAGAAACTTTTCAGCAAGTGTTGTATTTGACCAAAGTAAATACATTTTATTCACAGTAGATGTGATATATTTATTTACTTGTATTCCACATGATACTGGTGTGGAACATGTTGGACAGTTTTTAAACATATTTTCTGAGTTTTTTTAATGATCAAGTTAATTTCTACTGTGAATTGCTGGAATTTTATTAAACAATAATTATTTTATGTTTAATAAAAAGATTTTTAGACAGATTAAGGGGTAGCAATGGGGTCCCCCACTGCCCCTTCTTTTGACAATATGGTAATGGGTTGATGGGAGTACCAGATTTTGCATAGTTTTTTCAACCAGCTCCAGGTTATTTTTTACAAAAGATTCATGGACGACTTAATCTTTGTAACAGAAGGTAATTTAGATAGAGTCCATGAGTTTGTAGGAGCCTTAAACCAGGGCTCTGAGTTTTTGAAATTCACTCTTGGAGATGTGGGGTTGAAAGTCAATTTTTTTAGATGTTAATTTAGAATGGGATTTATGCTTGAATAGGTTTGCCAGTCAAATACATCGTAAGGACACATTTACAAATAGTTACTTACGTTATCAGAGTTTACATCCTTCTTTTATGAAGAAAAATATTCTAAAGGGGCAGCTCATAAAAGCAAGCCATATGACTAGTGAAAATTCCCATTTTTAGATGAAGTCGAATGTATTATTCATTTATTTCTTGAAAGGGGCTATCAAGAGGTTCAGTTAAGAAACACAGTTGAGTTTGTTATTAGCAAAAGGATGTCCCATTATCCCCCTAGTCTTGCTGTTCCATTTGTTAATAATATTATTAATAAAACCAATAAAGGATATACATAATGCAATTTGGACATGACAGTTGATTCAGTGCTCATTCAAAACATTATTAAGGAAAACTGGAAAATTTTGGAAGAAAACCAAGACTTTTTTAAGGTCATAGGAAATAGACCTTTTTTTCAGGTTTAAGAAATATTCTTCTTCTTCTTTCAGCTTTTTCCCAGTTAGGGGGCACCACAGGGGATCATCTGTCCAACCATGACTGGCAGTGGAGTTTTACAGTGTCTAGTTGCCAACCCAGCGCCCAACCTTCCACAGAAGGTGCACACACACATGCACTCACGCCTAGGGCCAATTTAGAGTGTCGAATCCACCCACAATATGTCTTTGGGATGTGGGAGGAAACTGGAGCACCCAGTGGAAACCCACATGACCACAGGGAGGACATACAGACTTTACACAGAAGGCACCCCAGCCGAGGATCGAACCAAAGAACCTCTTGCGGTGAGGTGGCAGTGCTAACCGCTGCACCACCGCGGCCACCCTCCCCTGCTTAAGAAATATTGTAATTTAAAATTTTTATTTGAAAAAAATAAGTATCAACTGGTAACAGGTTAACTAAGTGTAATAGAGCCCTAGGTATGTTTAAATGTGGTTGGTGTAAAACCTGTAGGTCTATACGAGAAGGACCATATATAAGTTTAGCACACTCGTCTTACACTATCAAAGTCCTTGGTCATTTCAATTATAAAAATAAAGGGTTGGTTTACATCGGGATGTGTTCCCTCTGTGGTGCCTTTTACACTGGGATAACTACTCCTGCATTACATACTAGAATTAGGGAGCATTATTAGTATATAAAAAAGAAAAATGTTAAAAAATGCTTTTTATAAGCATACACTTAGATGCCCTCAGTACAATACATTTCTGTTTTCAGTACTGAAACAAAAGGAACTATATATGAGAGGTGGTGATTTTAAAACTATTAGAACAAAGAGAAGCTTTTTGTCAAATAACATTAAATTCTGATCAAGAACCTGGATTAAATGAGGCTGTGAATATTAAATGTTTTTTTAAAACATCATAGGGTGTATGTTAAAAAAATAATTTTGTGATATTGGTTATTTTTTCTGTATTTTACCTTGTTAATTGATTTTAATTATGTCATAATTGAGGTGCATTTTGTATTGGTTCATTCTGATTATTTAAACTTGTACTGTTAGTGAGTTAATGTATCTGTTTTTTTCTGAAGAAGTCTCTGATGAAGGGGAGTAATAAATGTAAGTTTACACTAATTTTTGGTCTACCTTTGTCTTTGGCTATTCCAGTAGTGTTTCTTCAAAAATATGACACAGCCAAGCTAGTGCATGTCAATGCTGTATAATCTGTTTCCTAGAGGTTTGAGCTTAGCTGTATATAAAGCACTAAGTCAATATTTTGTATGATTACAATAGTACAGACCTCTTCTTTGCTTTATGACTAGCTATACTACCCAATATTCATAGTCAATCCTGTAAATGCACTGCTGCTCAAATAATACATATACCTCCGCCCACAGTCAGACTCTAATATAATTTGGTGATCTATGACCTCCCCCACCTTAACTATTTGGTGTTTTGTCTAGTGTGGTCTAATGTAGTAATGTGAAGCAGGAGAAGCTGACAATGCATGTGGGTATGTGTGTTTTAGGGTCACAATTAAGATGAGATAAAGCTTGTTTCACTTTTGTGTTTTGCTTCCTTATGTTGTTGATTCATATCACTGTACATAAGACAAGTTAATGGCCATGAATGCCTGTTACAATCATGCATTTATAAGTCAATGGCAACATATTTCTGTTGCAGTTGTACATCTTTAAGCTATTGGCTGCATATTATTGCTGCAGTCAAATATCCTTAAATTAATAACTGCATATTCCAGTTAAAGTTGTACAGCTTTAAGTTAATGGCCACTTATTCCTGATGTAGTTATGTATCTTTAAGTGAATGGCAACATATTACTGTCACAGTTGTGCATCAGTATGTTAATGGTCATATATTCCTCTTGCAGTTATATATGTTTAAGTTAATAGCTGTAGATTTCTGCTGCAATAGTCTATCTTTAAGTAAATGACCACACATTCATGTTCTAGCCATGCATCTGTAAGTTAATGGCTGCACATTCCTGTTGTCCTTCTGCATTTTAAGTTAATGGTGGCATATTATTATTTTAGTCGTACATTTGTAAGTTAATGGATGCATATTCCTTTCTCACTATGTATCTGTAAGTTAATGGATGCATATTCCTTTCTCATTATTGCATCTGTAAGTTAATGGATACATATTCCATGCTCACTATTGCATCTGTAAGTTAATGGTTCATAGGTTCATAGGTTGGTACTAGGCTATCGGCCCTAGGGCCTATACAAGCCTAGCCATAACAATTCCCTGACTATTTCTCCACAGAATATTTACTTCCCTGGTCCCATGTCTAGCAGGGTGACTGATGTGATGCCCAGGGAGAATTTCATATCTCCCATCCAATCGTCAAGGTTCCTTTTGAAGAAGGCCAAAGAGGCACGCAGCTTGACATGTATGGGCAGTCTATTCCAGAGTATGGGGAGTCTCTGGGTCAGGAACTTATCCCTCCAGCATGTTTTGTTCATTGTGATGACCAGGTTTAGATCTCTGGAGTGTGTGGCTCTGAGGGATTGGGATTTCTTTAAGTGTAGCATGTCCAACAGCACTGGGTCTTGTATGTTAAACAGAGATTGCCTCTCAGTAGTCGATATCCGACAGAGTATAGCTGGAGTTTTTTTAGATGGTCAGCATAGGGCATCGGCTTTAGTACTGTGATTCTTCTAGTGAGGTATTTCTGTGGCCTTTCCAGTTGTTGCAGATGTCTGGTGAGGTATATATCAAACAGGGGATTGCACTCTGTAATGGGTCTAATGAGGGATGAGTACAGTGGGACAATGGCCTCCTTTTTTCTGGATAAAAAGCCCTTAGTGATGAGGTGTGCCACATAGAAGGATTTCCTGACTGTTGTGGCTATGTGGTTATCGAAGGTGAGACCACTGTCCCCCTGTGTCCCTAAGTCCTTTATCACACTTTCGGTGTTTAGTGTACTGCCACTTATGTGGTAATTCATGGGTACATGTTTTTTCCCAAAGGGGATAACTATACATTTCTTGGCATTGAGCTTGAGTCCATGGCTCTGGCACCAAGCATCTGTTTCCGTAAGGTCCTTTTGTAGAATATCCACATCATTTGGGGATTCAGTAATGGCTCCCAGTTTGCAGTCATCTGTGAACTTTGTTAGCCAGAGTCCCTTAGTGCTGGCCTGTACTTCAGAGAAGTAGATGCCAAACAAGAGCAGTCCCAGGACTGAACCCTGAGGTACTCCACTTGTCACTTGTCTGGAGCTGGATTTTGAGTCAGCTACTTTTACAGTGTGGGTTCTGTCAGTAAGCCAGTTGGCAACCCATTGAGTGATGTAGGGATTAATGCCCAGCTTAGTAAGTTTATCTATGATTCCAGAGTGGGGCACGATGTTGAAGGCCTTGGCAAGGTCCAGATAGGCTGTGTGGACTGCCTTACCCTCGTCCATGGCTCTGGAGGCTTATTCGAAGAAGTCAATCAGGTTGAGGAGACAAGATAGACCCTTTATGAAACCAAACTGGGTGGGGTCCAGTGTTTGAAGGTTGCCAATGTCTTTGTTTATAAGTTCCATGATAATGCGTTCCATGGCTTTGCAGATCAGGCTCATTAGACTGATGGGACGATAGTTCATGGGATCCAAGGTGGATCCCCCCTTGTAGAGTGGGATAACTGTAACTGTGCGCCACTCATTGGGCATGACACCTGAGGTGAGGCTATGATTAAACATGACACTTAGGTGAAGTGCCAGTTCATTTTGTAGTCTATGTAGTACACAGCCCGGGATGTCGTCTGGTCCCATGGGTGCTGTATTCTTAGCTTTGGAGAGTGTGTTTTTTACCTGGGTGGCCGTGATTACCGGAATTTGGCAATCTTTTGGTATTGAGATGGGCCCTTTAGGGGTGAGAGGGGGGTGAAGTTGGCACTGAATTGATCTGCCAGGATATTGGCAATATCCTTAGGCTCAGTATATTTAATGCCATTCTGTTGTAGCTCAATCTAAGCATTGCCATTTAGATTCTTGACATAGTTATAGAATGATCACATTCTCCTATTGCAGTTGGATATATTTATGAAGCTTGAAGATACAACACCAATATTTGATTTAGTGAATGAACTGCTCATCCTACCCACCCTGTTTTGACACATCCCTGTCATCTTTGCTTTAGTAAATAAACCATCACCCCTATCCCCTGTGCTGGTGTGTCTTTGGTATCTCTGTTTTAGTTAATAAACACCTATAAGCCACCTCTTCTTCTGCAGTGGCATAGCACACAGGGTGCAATGCAGTTACTCATTTGTGCAAGGTATACTGTAGCTTTGTATAAATGAATGTTTCATGTTTATATATTTTAATGTAATTTAAATGTTGATATTGTACCAGTTCAAGTACATATGTGTAAGACTATGTAGGTGACGGCTGTCTAGTCTAGCTCTGCTATAGTCCATCAATGTGCATCACTTTTTCTGATGTGACAAATTGTACCATATTACAATTTTCCCTTGTCCTGGCTATGCAACTCCACCAGCCATTACCTGGTCTGCAAGGGTTTTATATATATAGATATAGCTATCTACAGTGTGCACCGACATTTTTTGACATGCATCTGGCCCTAACATTCTCCTGCTTTTTTGCCTATAACTTACACTGATTATCAACACGGGTACAGGTTGCATACCTCTTTGCCGATCAGATCCACGTGACAGTTGAAGTGGTAGGTTTGCCTTCATGATACAATGCACATCTGTCTTCTGAAATGCATATTTTCTTTTCATTATACAAAGTACAAGTTCCTTCTGCAATGTGTATCATAGTCATAAATCCTGATCAGTAACAATATCACAGCTCCATACACTGCTATTACATTAATCTGTCAGCATATTTCAGCAGACTGCAATAGTGGCTAACAAACAAAGTGGATATTAACATTCAACACAGCTAAGTGCATCACTACTACATGCCAAAAAATAAAACCACTGTCATGACAGATCTGGACTGATAAATTGCTACTATTATTGCTAGTTTCTCTGTAGTCATTATGATAAAGTACCTGAGGTACATTCTTACCCAGGATGATATAGAAAAAAAGTCCGTGAAGGTTACTGAATAGGACATTTTCACAAACTCAAGAATTACATCACCTCCCACTACAAAAATTGCTACTGATGCCTCATTCCCCAGCAGGGCTCTTTTCAATAATATTTGCTTATAAATCTACCTGACTTACAAAATAGGTGCCATTTACAATATGACAGCTATGTTTGTGACTGATCCCTTTTCCTGAAACTAGTAAAATGGTTAAACTTCAAAAACAGACTCAAGTTTAACTCTGCTTTGTAAATAAGCTTTACCATCAACAATAGCGTGGAACCAACCATCCTGTCATTCATGCATCCTGCTGAGTCCTAAATGGAGCAAGGTGGGCTTTCCCAAGTGATTTAAGACGCAGATGTGTTTTGAAATGCAAATAGTCATTGATTTTTGTATGCAAGGTGCAAGTTGGTTATACAGCGCAACAGCAATTTTTGATTTAAATAAAAAAATGGCAATTTTTTGCCAGTTTAGTAAAGCGTGGCATAGACCTGAAAATAATAATAATATTTAATGTTAGCTACTTTCGCAATACCAAGATATTGCAATACAGTGATAAACAGAATATAAATACTATCAATAACATCATAAAGCTAACTGGATGAAAACATATAGCTAGGTTATCCCACACAATGGATAGTTTGGCACTGTGATTAGATATCCAAGGACTATACCACCAGTCCTGAGAAAGGTTGAACATACTTTTACTGTTGTAACTGTGATTTGTCTTATGTCTTAACCGTGGAAAGAAACAGCCATTTACAGATATATTTCATTGGTTATGCAATTGTTGACTACAGAGTTTGTCTGGAAAGGAGAGTTAAATGCAAGTCTAATTTTGAATTTTAACCATTTTATTTATTATTTATTCTTTACTTCTTTACCCTTCTCTTATGTGTATATATATATATATATATATATATATATATATATATATATATATATATATATATATATATATATAGTAGATAGATATAGATATCCAAATACTACTGATTTCTTGTATAAACAATTACTATTTATTTTACGTATATTCTTGTTTATCTTTGTATTTACCATTATAGTCAGGTCTGGTGTATTCTTTATATTATCTATGAAAAAACATTGTTGATGTGCCACAGATGACTGCTGGAGAAAACAAAACAGACCAGAACACCTTAGTTCTTTAAACGCTTTCATTCCTTTTATTATCCAAATGGAACATCATCAGAAAATGGTGAACTTCTGCTTGGGTAATAAAAGGCATTTTCTGATGAAGTTCCATTTGGATAATAAACAAAACAAAAGCATTTAAAGAACTAAGGTGTTTTGGTCCATTTTTTTTCCAGCAGTCGTCTGTGGTACATCAACAATGTTTTTTCTTAGATTTTGTGGTGACTGCTTGTGAGTGGTTGAGTTTAGTGCTCTATTATTTATATTATGTATACATTCAGTTTGGCGATGGAGCTCTTCTGCTTGGACTACCACTGTAAAGGGCCTTATAGCCTAGTCAGACTATCCAAGTCAACAAATAAAAAACAATCTATCAAGCAATCAAGCCTGCTGAGGACAGAAGTTGTTTATGATGAAGAAGTTGTTTATGATGAACAGTGAACATAAATAACTAACTAACTAAATAAATAAATAAATAAGTGAGGATGGCCCAGTTCTCCTTAACAATGGCTTTAATTGTATCGAAATCACAGGTACAAGTTAGAATGCAACTGTCCTTACTTTGCTCTTCTTTTAGGTTAGAATGGCCTTGTTGCATAATTCTAACAAAAAGCTGTGTCCATATAGGGTCATTGTTAATTGCTTTTCTTAATACCTGATTTTGGAATGTGGGCTGCAAATAGATAAGTAGTGTTTTCCTTAACTAGGATTTAGTTTGACCTAATCAGTAGTAGTAGTGTGGGGCAGGTACTTGCTGTTCTTAAATGCACTTTTTACGACTCTGTTTATACTGTTTGAATAAAAGCTGATATTGTTTAACATTGTAAAATATTTCTGACATTTTTACTGAGGATGGCTTGTCTGTGACAAATAAAGGTTTGTTGCTTTGGGACACTATCTGGTTTTCATGGTTTTTGGGAATTATTGTGGCTGAGCTCATCAATAAAGTTTTAAGACCACTAGTTTTTCTGTTTTTATTTTATTTTTTCCTCAGCACTAGTGGTGGTGGGGTTGGAACTAGACAGATTCCTATGCTTGTTCATTCATATTGGTGCCCATCAAACTGCCCTCCCATTCACAATTATTACTTTAAAACCCTATATCAGAACTCTGAGCTTTGCTGGATTTGTTGTGGTATAGTGTAAGTTACTCCAGCAATCAAACTGTCTCTGGAAGTGATTGACATTAACCTGCAGCAGCTGTTTTGGTCAAACTTTTTCCAGCTGACTGAGATGTTTTTTCCTATTACTAAATGAGTCATGAGGCATACATATACATTTCGATTAAACCTGAGGTGTTTGCACTGCAATTTCTGGCTTGCATGGCTTGTGGTATTTTCTCCCTTATGAGCCAGACCTAGAGATGCTTTGGGATTAGCCTTGGAAGCTGTGCTGGTTACACATATTGCTAGAAGAAGAATGCATGCACAAGATGCCTCCTGTGGGATACATTAACTGGCCCAGCATTACTACTGTTACTACTTACCTTTACATTTTTGGTACCTCTTTACTTTGTGTTGACAATATGAATAATTTATTCCTAGGCTTTACTGTTGCAAATTTCTGGTTTTATATTTGCCGCCTTTGTCTTTTTCTGCTTGGTAACCACTGGATTTGGCTGCTTTACCCAGCAGTACTTTTGATACACAATCAAACAATTAATTTACATTTGTTAACTGGAGTAGTGGTTTTCATTAAGAGCACTCTCTGCTTCAGAGACTTGCTCAGGGACACACAGTAGGCAAATGGAGATGCTGGGAATCAAACCCTGGACAACAAGAACAAGCTCATTAACAGCACATAGCCTTAATACAGTAGACAGTTGATTATCCAAACTAATTGGGACATAGGGTTGTTTGGATAATCAAATTGTTCCGATAATCAAACATATAATTGAACCGGATAAAACATTCTAAAATCTTGTTTTTTTCTGCATGCAAAAACACACTTTTCAACCATTCAGTGATTCCAGTAGGCAATAAAAAATATTTTTCATACATGAGCTGGCTACAAGCTCAAAAAACATGCTCAAGCAAATACATACAATTTTTACATATTCAGACTTTATGATTTTTCCTACCCCAAAACTTTGGAAGGCTGGTTCTGATAATTGACGTTACTGATAATTAACATTTGGATAATTGACTCTCTACTGTAATATGCAATGATTGCCAGATGTAGTTTTTACTTTCTCTGTGATACTAATTATTTGAGTATAATCTGTTGTACTCTAATATATGTCTTGCCCCTGAAAATGAGAGAGGGCAGAATCAGAAGGACTATGTGACAAATTAATCAATCAATCAACCAATCAACCAGTCTCTGTCACTGAATCACTCAGTAAATCATTTACTGCCATATGAACTCTATTACCTCAGTTACCATGACCAAGCCTATGAAAAATGACACTACTGATATGGCAAGGACAAGCAGCTCTCGACGCATTGGTCTTCGGAATATTTTAGGGTACATATCCACAATAGCTGTCACAAGGCTTTCCAAACAAACAAACTGAAAAAGAAAAAAAAAGAATTATGTAAGGGAAGGAATAAACACTGCTTCTCACAAGATGTATTATTTTGACAAAACTGATTACAACTAGACTCTTACCACTGACATCATGTTTTTCTCACCAACAACAACAAAGAACAGTGTCACTGAGAATGAAATAAGGTTGCTGCAATTTTCACAGTCAAGCATAACAAAGTTCAGGATACAGGGTAGAGAAGAAAAAAGGCATGAGATGTTGTTGCATAATATCTGTAGTGGATCATTAAGAAGTGTGATTATAAAACTAAAAATGATTTAGTACACATAATTGCTGTCAGTCCAACTGTACTAAAATACTATAAATTATAAACACTTTGACCTCATTGTTTTGCTGAAGCGTCATATTGAAGGCATGTGCATCACATGAAATGTTAAGACTGAGGTAGTAATAGCTATACAGCAAATAACAGTGTTAGTGTATGGAAATGCAGATATCCATATTATGTTACTTTTGGGTGGTCAGATGCCTTTATCTCCATAGGCCTTATTGTGCTATTAACCTTACTTTGGTTTAAAAACCACCATAATAAAAAATCTTTGGGCTTCAGTGGACTGAAGTGGTATAGGTCTCACATAAAGACAGAATTGCCCCCAGGCTATCTTCCATTCTCATAGTGAAAAAAACTATAAATTACAAACAAATTTCAGTAAAATAAAATAATAAATACAATGCTATCAGTACACAATATCTGCATTCAGCTCATAGCAGGTATGCTATAAAAACATGCACATATACAAGTAGACAACAGGTGAGAAATGGCGTGGGTCTCATCTTTGTTGTACCAGTTTACCATTTCAGTGCATATGGCACGCACAAGCTGGACTATATTTTTCTGGACAATACAGTTGCTTTGTATGCTTCCCAAGCAGAGCTATTGGATGAGTCCTGGATGGTGGACAGTAAGAAAAGATTCACCATTTGCTAACATTTGCCAATCCTTAAAATGGTAACATAGCATGTGAAGATGTGAATATGTGAAGGAGATGGCATACTGGACTTTGTGCTATCTGCAGTTCTGCCACACAGTACCTCAATTCCATATATACATCCAGGGCATGTAAAAGTTAAAGTGTAATAACACTGTTACACTTACTAACATTAGCTGTTAAGTTTCTGTGTCTTGGAGGGCATTTCATATGCTTCCTTGTCTGATTTAATAGGATTGTTTATATATGTATGTAATATGTATATATGTATGTTTGTTTGTCTGTTTGTTTAAGTGGGTAAAGCTATGAACTTTGGGGGCTATTTTCAAGCTCAGCCCAGGATAATACAGTTGAAAGATGAAGGAACAAAAGAAAGGAATTCTAATACATAAATGATACATAATAACAGAAACATTAACAATGATTATATACATACAGCTACAGTTGCTTTCAAAATATAAAGAAAAAATATGAAAGAAATGAGAAAAAAACAATTATTATAAATGTAAGCTTTTTATAAGGCATCTTATTATATATTATAGTGCTTTTGTGCTTCATAAATTCTTATTTTTATCAAATATTAATCTTTTTGTTTTTGTGTTTGTTTGCACATGAGGGCAGAACTTGAAATGGGTCCATATGGATCAATGTTCTACCCCAGTAAACACATTTAAATAAATAGCAAAATTAGTGCATATAGCACATTAACATAAGCCTTGTATATGCAGAAGTGATATAACTATAATACAGTGATGGGGTGACTAAATATAATATTTATACTACGTTCTAGTAAAAGAACAATCCCAGCAGAAGAGGTGTGTGTATGTGCTGAGGGAGGGGAAGACTTTCACAGGGAAGTTGTATCTAGTTCAAGGACTGAGCTGGGTGGTGGAAGGTTCAGAAGTTCATAGGTAAATGCTAGGCTAGCTGCCAATGTGGGCCATTTTAAGCCTAGCCAATTTCCTTTACAGATGAGAGACTCAAACCCTATACCTTGTGTCTGGGAGGTAAACTCCTTAACCATTATACTAAACCCCAATCCCCTACTATGTTGGAAGGCACAGAGGAGACAGGAGGGTGAGTAATGTGGCCAGAAGAGAAACAACTTGTATCACTCTTGTATGCGGAGATATACTTTGCACTGGGCTTGAAATCTGAAGTACAAAGTTAGGTTTTTGAAATGTGGTGGCAGTGATTCTCAATGGTTTTCTAAGCTGTTTACCTATCTTTGTTAGTCAAGATGGGTATGGTCTTCAAAATAGCATTAACTCCACCCCTTTTATTCTCTGCATCTCATTCTTTAATCTCCATCATTTTCTTTCTGTTGAGTATGTGGCTGCAAAGCACTCGTCTGCTTCTTTCCTATGTTCATTCTTACTTGTGTTCTTTTTCCCCCTTTCTTTCTGCAATTACCTTTGTCTCACCTTCCTGCATTCCCATAAATTCTTTTTCCCATCCCTTAAAGTTGGGCAGAATGGGAGATCAGTGATAAGACCACTTCTTATACCTTCAGTTGTCGCTACTTACTTCCTGTAATTGTCTGTGTGGAATCTGCATCTTCTGCCTCTGTCTGTGTGCTTTTTTTCCTATGTACTCTGGCTAGATATACATTTGTGTGGTATAGTGAATATTAAATGGCCACGAAAGTGTTATTTTATTGTGAAAATATTGTACTGCTATAAAAATGTCATTTAATTTGAACTGCCAAGTATACATTATATATTATGTTTGAGCAAAAAGAAAAAAACATGCACAGCACAGAGTTTGCTAATTTGGGGCAACTGTAAAACTAACAGGTACAACAGAGTGGAGAGGGAATATTTGACCAAGAGTAGGTTTGGAAGTTGCCATCTAAAAATAAGATTGGTAGAGATGGTGGAATTTCACTTAGATGTCTGAACATCTAAGTGAAGGATCACCTGGACTTTACCCTACACTATTTGGAGCATTGGGTGGATGAAACAAACAGCATACTTTGTTGTGTTTTAGTGACTTTTCCTACTACAAAATTGTGTGTTTTCATTTTACTTTCATATATTTCTGCAAATAAGGTGCACTGATCTAAAGGTTTGTGTATCTAATGTGTGTTACCTACTGCAGTAGAGTTTATTTCTAGGTGTGCAGAATTTGACAGTTTTTCTCAACCTGCAAGACCTTTTTCATTCATAGCCTGCATGCACAATTTTCCCCAACCAAGAGACTGAAAAGAGACTTGTTTTGTGTGTGAACAAACTGTAACTATCTTATCAAGATAGAAACATTTGTTTAAGTTAATTCTGCAAAGCTCCATGAAAAAGATTAGCCTTTTGGGAAAAGAGTCAGGTAACTGATAAACTGACTGAGCTACAGGAAAGACTGCTTGCAAAGTAGGCCTTACAAGCAAAGTAAGCCTATGAGTAGAAATATGCAGATGCCTACAAACAGCCAGAAAATATCAGTAAGTGAAATTATATGCTTTGAAACAGGGAAAGAAAGCACATTGCTAAATATTAAACTAGTAATGCTGTACCTAACAGAAATGTAATTTCTTCCAGACTTTTAGTAGAAAATGAAACTTTTGTACCTCACAAAAATATGATTGTTAACCAAACCATTAACAATGAAAATGCAAATGTTACGCCATTGAAAAATCTGATTTCTAAGCAACCTGCTAACAATGGAACTATAATAATGGGATGCAATGAAATAACTGTGAGAATAGTACAGTCAGCATATTGCCTCTGTGCCTCTCCTAGTTTAGATAAATGTACAGTGCTTGTGAATACTAGGTTATCAACATATACAGTATCGGTACATTGGAAGAAATTGAAAGGATTGCTTTATGTGGAGTGCATAATTATACTTATTGAGTAATCGTATGTCTTCAGGCATAAAACCCGTGATCTGAGTTTATGGAGATAAGAAAGCGTATGTTAAAACACAAGCAGAAAGTCACATACTGTTGCATAAAGTACTGTATCCTGAAACCTTAGTACCCATTCTGCCAAATTATGTCATAGTATGTCAAGAGTTCCAAAAATTCAAAACACTGTGAAACGGTGTATAAGGGAAGGAGTGGAATTAAATACTCTGCTGCCTGGATTTACCATAAGTACAAATGTGATGAATTGGAACACAGAGTCCTGAATGCACTCCCAGAAAAATAGGGAAAGGCAACAGTAGCAGCATGCTAATAAACTACTAATAATACACATTCCTGTATACAGTTTTAATAAGAATCAGGAGGGCAATAACAGCCTGACATTTTGTTAAAAATATACACACATAATAGAAAAAAGGGATAGATGTAGAAACATCAAGATGAACTAGAGTCTGACTTTGTCAGGAAGAAATGAAATAAACTGTGTTTTATTAGAAACCTATTACTAAATCTTGCAGAAGACCAATGTTGTTAAGTTAAGAAACTGGCTTAGTGTAGGCAGTGATGAAGAAAATATTGTGGTTATCAAAAAATTATTAAATAAGTAAAAAGAGTCACTACAGAAAAAGAAAGAGAAGAACTCTTAGTACTTGACATGAACACTTGCTAACCATGGGAGAATGTGGCTTGGATGCCAAGATTTTTTATTCACTTTCACCAAGAAAGACCTGAAACTACTAAAAAATCAAATTCTGGAAGTCGTAAGTTACAAGTTAGTGTAATTTGTACGCTAAACTTTTTATATTTTCCTCTCAAACTTTTCCACTGAATGGACATTGAAACTACATTCACAAAGGAAGATGAGCAGCTCCAAGTTTTCTCAGCAAGAAACTCCAGTGAAGAAAGAAATACAGGCAATCCTTACTACAGTTCAAGACTTGATGGGTAAAACTGACAAATTAAACTTAAAAGTGGACAACATAAAGGAAGATACCACCAAAACAAATAACCTTATTAAATTAAGTACTTAAACAACAAACTGCTCAGATTGCTGCTTTAGAAGATTCTGTAACAGATATAGACTACAGGTTAACAGAAAGAGAGAAAAACATAGACTTTCTTCTTGAAGAAAACACCAGACTCATTGAAAAAATAGACAACATTGAGAACAGAATAAGAAGGAACAACCTAAGAATCTATGGCATCTCAGAGCAAGTGGAGGGGGACAATATGATTAATTTCCTGACTTCTTGGATTCCTAAAATCCTAAACATACCTGAAGCACTATCCTTCGGGATCGAAAGGGCAGTAAGAACAACTGTCCAAAATCTATTATTGCAAAATGTATCTCCACTCAAGACAAAGACCTTGTTTTAAAAACTGTCTGGTCCTTTGTTCCATTAAAAAATGATGACCAAACTATCAGGTTTGACAACCACTTTTCACCCCTTGTAATGTCCAAAAGAAGATCATGTGTCTCTTTAATAACATCACTAAAAAAGGAAGGAATCCTATTCCCAGCAAGAATAAGACTATCCATGCCAGAAGGAAAGAAAACTTTTGACTCTCTCAAAGAAGCATCCGCTTTTGTCCAAAAACAAACCTTTTAAGTCAACCTGAACCCATGGATTCTTCTATGAACTTAAAAAGACAAGCTTCAAAGAAATGAATGGACTATTAAAGAAAAAAAAAAGAAACACAGAGACAAATTATAATACATAACTTAACATTTCATGCAAGTTCTTGTTTTTTCCCTTTTAAATAATGTGGAATTATACACAGAAGGTAATGCAACTTATTTTTCTCTCCTATTATCTTTTCCACAACTTTTCTAACTTTTCTAACTTTATAAATAATATATATTACTCAAAATTCAAGTAAATCAAAATATCTTCCAACTGCAAACTATTATTTTATACTTTTATCTCTTTACATATATGGCATAGCACTAATAAAATTGCATAAAATCGCCTAGTCGTTTCATATATCTATATATATTTCCTTTATACCATATACTTATTTTTTCATGTATATGCCTTCACTTTCTGATTTAGTCCTAGTGTCATAGTATTTAATCACTGCAGGGGAGAGAAATGCTTACTGTGTTGCTTTTAAGTATTTAAAAAGAAAGTGGTAACATTTTATTATTATACATACATTTACTAGTCATTTCATATATCTATATATATTTCCTTTATACCCTATACTTATTTTTTTCATGTATATGTCTTCACTTTCTGTTTTAGTCATAGTGTCATAGTATTTAATCACTGCAGGAGAGAGAAATGCTTACTGTGTTGCTTTTAAGTATTTAAAAAGAAATGGTAACATTTTATTATTATACATACATTTACTGCTTAACTAACTTCTGCAATGTGCTCCATTTAACTAATATATCTTATAGATGTGTATGGTTGGTAATTTGGAGTTTTTATTTTAAATTTTCACCATTTTATAAGTTATTGCTTCAAAAATGTCCTTTTTACATTGCTCACGGCTGGTATTAACATCTGTGAGGGTTTTTCTGCTTAAAAACTTCACTTTGCTAGAAAATTTCCACCTACTTACTTTTTTGATGGATTTTGATGACTTTTGTGACAAGCTCGAGCTTCTAAAGGCTTCAGTTAGCTCTCAGACTCATGAGGAACAATCTGTGATGTCTTTCAAGAAGTAGGCATGACCTTTGAACCTGTTTCTCTTCACTGAGCTCTAACAGTCAATCAGATTCAAGAATGATCATTTTGAACTGTGTTTTCATTCATTTAGCAATTATTTTATCTAAAAAGTCTTATAAACATATGTTTTACTGTAAATAGTGATTTATTTAATGTGAACTACACTAATATTTAAATAAGAATTACAACTATACAGTTTTAAATGCATTTTTTTTCTTTTCTCTCTGCTTTAATGACATTATTTTAGTCCTGTGTTTACTCATAGGAACAAATAATTATTAGGATTAATCAATTTATTTAATCTGTTTAGATAAAAAATTTCAAGATATTGCATACAGCTTCATGTTCTTAGTTCATACATGCATAGTATATTAAACTGAATTTCTCCTTTTGTATGTTTTAATGTACATGCAGTTTCCTTTCTGCTTGATATTAACCTGCAGTAGCTAGGAATTTCCACTAGATGTCATGAGAGGGTTAGTTTATGGCTTCTATGAGAGATATAGCAAGCCTGGATTTAGTTTATCCATGCAGAAGGTTGTTAAAATGTACAGTTTTATTGTTTTCAAATTTAGAGTTTTTAAATTGTCCATAAAAGTTTTAGAAATTGTATTTGTCATAATGAATCAAGGAAAGCACTTTTCAATTTTACTTATAATAGCAGTCTCCATCAAATGATATCATTAAACATCATGTCTGTTAATGTCAATGTGCTGAACAACCCCATGGAAAGGAATAGGGTCAACAAATATTTAATGTTACATAAAGCAGATTTTGCATTCATTCAGGAATCTCACTTATTAACAGAAAATCTAAACAAATTAACTTTTAAGGACTATTAGATTTTGATAAGTTCAAACTATAACCAAAAGAGAAGATGTCCTAATTTTATACAGAAAATCAACGAAAATTCCAGAAACAGTTGACTCATATTCAAGAAATGATGGTATGCTTAGTTTAGTCATATTAAAACCAGATAAAAAGATACACCTACTGGATACTGGATATTGGGACTAAAACGGTGAAAAAAACATTTAGATACCATAACATCAAAGTTTAAAGGTGAGTTACTATTAGCAGGTGATTTTAATTGTAGCTTGTCCTCCACTGATACTACACATTCTAAGACTTCAAGATGTCCCCTGTTACCAAACACTTGAACAACTATATAAAAGACAGAAACCTAATTGACAATGATCGTATAAAAACATTGTCCTCCCTGAAATAATCTTGCTACTCCTACAGATTTGGCATGCAGACCAACATAGACAAAGTCTTTGTAACCAGTTCTTTATTGGCCAAAATTGATAATGTAGTGCTGACATCATGCCCATGTCTGACCACATTGCTGTCACCTTCAATGTAACACTTAATACTGATCCCTTAAATTTTTGCTAAAGACTATCTGCTTATCTAGTAACAGTACAAGGATTTAAAGAATGATTTCTAGATAAAATAAAGCTCTACCTAGACATCAGTAATAATGGAGAGGTTTCAAACATTATCCTATGGTACACTTTAAAGATAGTCTTACATGGCAAAGCCAAACGTTGGTTTATAAATAAAAGGAAAGAGTGGGATAAAAAATGGTAGACATACAAAAAGAAATCGATGAACTAAAACTAACACTTACAGCAAATGACAAATCTGTATTAGCTGACATATGGGAACTAAATAAGGAATATCAGGATATAATGCAGCATAAAATATTAATAAATCTGGAAAAAATGAAATTACAATCCTATTCAATTAACCCCAAGAGTACACACAGGATTGTGATTACATCTAAACATTTAAATGAAAAAAGTCATATAAGAGAAACAATATATACTAGAAATAATGACTATCAAAGCTACAGATCTAAAAAATATCTTATTATGCTTTAAAAATCATTAAGAGAATATTAATAATAATAACTCATCTATAAGCGATAACAAAAGTATAGACATCTTTCTTGCTAATAATATTCAAAAGAAGTTATCCAGGCACAATATTAATAACATAAATAAACCCTTTTCCTTTAAAGAATTAAAGGAACAAATAAAAGATCTTAAGACAAAAAAGGCACCAGAACTGGATGGTTTAATTCCAGAATTTTACTAGCTCCTACCTGATAACATCTTGAAAATCTTACTCAATGCATTTCAAGAAGTTAAAACTACAGCAAACATCTCTCCCTCATGGAAATATTCTATCATCTCTCCCATCTTAAAACCAAATAAAGAGCTCAACCTTTGCACTTCATACAGGCCAATTTCTTTGCGTAACATTAATTACAAGTTATTTATGTCTGTCTTAGCAGACAGATTAAACAATATTCTTCCAGTATTAATTCATGAAGACCAAACCAGGTTATCAAAAACAGGAAAGTACAAGACAATGTGATTAGATTACTTTCCTTAATAAACTTAGCAAACAAGAAAAAAATGAGCTTTTTATTTTAAGCCTTGATATAGATAAATCTTTCGACTCCCTAAGTTAGCCATATCTGTTTAAAGCTCTGCAGAAATACAATTTCTCCCCAAACTTTATAGGATTAATTAAAAAACTATATGAAAAGTCCATAGCCTATGTAAAGATTGGATCTTATCTATCTAGCCCATTCAAAATATTAAGAGGTACTAAACAGGGGTGCCCCCTCTCCCCATTACTCTTTGCCATAGCAATTGAGCCTCTTGCAAATTGTGTTAGAAATAATGACAATGTTAAAGGATATAAAGTTTCAGACAAATTGTCCTGCAAAATACAACTGTTTGCTGATGACCTATTAATGACTTCTAATGATATTGAATTTCAGTAGATCACCTATTACATAATCTAAACATCTTTGGAAACACCTCTGGTCTAAAATTCAATCACAACAAAACTCAGTCACTTCTAGTGAATAAAAATGTTACTTTAAAACTTAAATAAAAAAGGACATAATCTGGGAGGGCACACATATTAGATATCTAGGCATCATTATTGAATCTAATTATATAAAATCATTCACACCTAATTACCAACAACTTATAAACTCAATTACAAGTTTAATTGACAGTTGGACCAGACGCTTCTTCACATTTGAAGACAGGCGTACTTTAATCAAAATGATACTGTTGCCAAAAATCTTATTAATCGGCCACGTTTTAATAATTCCCCCACCTGTCAAAATTAAACAGAAAATTAATAACTTATTACTCAACCTCCTTTGGTATCTCAAGAAACCAAGAATTTCTCTTCTCTGGCATACCAGAAGCTGGGATGAAGGAGGTATAAGGTTTCCAAACACTGATTTTTATTTAAACTCTGCATTTATTAACATAGTGTTGCTTTGGAACAATACTTCTTACACATCATATTGGAAATAAGCACATGAAACCTTACTTCTTAATAGTAATCGGACATTGCTTGAACCATATACTCAAATGCATACAAACATTTTTATATGGATTTTAAAAATATACATTCAAAGTGAAAGGGCAAAACTTGTTCTCACACCTCTTACAAACCAAATATTGCTGTTGTTTAAAAAGCTTATTTTTTCTAATCAATTAATTAAGAATTTATTAATAATTATGCTTCCTATTGCCAACACAAATTAATGTTTGATATCTTTTCATACTCAGAACATGTTAAAATATAAGAAGGATAACCTATTATATTGGAATCAATTTCTCTCGGCTAATAAAATAAGTTCTGCAGACTATTTGATCAGCAGATATATTTTGCAAAATTATACCTGGCTGGACATCCAAACTTGTAAGGATTTTATACATACTAATCTTGCATCCTCATTAGAGGCATTCAGTAAAACCAACTTAAAAGTCTTGGATTTTATCTAAACAGTAATAGCTCACCCAAGAATACTTCATACATATCTGTTATTTATAAAATTCTCAGAAATGATTATAGCAAAACGGGTGTTTCTTTTTGGAATTATTCAAGTGAAGTTAAATAAGTATTGTCAGAAAAAGATAAAAAACTTTGATTACAGTTGGTGAAGGAATCCACATCTTCCCTGGCATGTATATACATGGAAATTTTTACATAGATGTTTTTTCACCCCGCATAGACTATCAATAATGTACAAGAAAGATGAAATGAAATACTGGAGATGTGGACACCCTGATGCTGACTGGATACATTTTTTACTGCAAAGTAATTTCCCCACTTTGGTTAGACTTTAGATACCTTTGTAAAGCTCTGTGGAATGACAATTGTATAATTTCTGACTCCCCTTATACTTTTCAATGTTCTTGATCCTGAAGCCATTCGAAAAAAACAAACATTTTTACTATGGTCTATCCTTTCTATAACAAGGAAAATTGTTTCTAAAAATTGGAAATGTCAATCTACTCCTGTCTTCAAAGTTGAGTTTATTCATCTTGTGAAATACATTTGTAAAAATGAGATAGATACTATAAAAGCAAGGACTAAGAATATAACTCATCATTTAATTGTATGGAAAAAATTGCCTAATCTTTTAAAGAAATATTAAGTGTTTTCTTATGTACATTGCTTTTTTAATTGCTATGGACATTGTATATAGTTTTTTTTTCTTGTTACCATACTGTTAAGTTATTGTGTTATAAAATTAATAAAATAATTTAAAAAAAACTTGTCAACCATTTCCAGCCTCTATATCAATGAAGGATATCTCTGAAGAGACAAAGATCGGCACACAATGATAAACTCACTGAGAGAAAAAAGGGAACCTGAGCAAATTTCACTGTTTCTTTCTGTAGTCTCAAAACAGAGGACTAGTTTGGAACAAGACTGTCAGTAGCAGGGATTCAGAAGAATAGAAGTTACTCAGGTAAAAGTTATGGAATTAAT
This sequence comes from Protopterus annectens, assembly GCF_019279795.1. Classification (NCBI taxonomy): domain Eukaryota; kingdom Metazoa; phylum Chordata; order Ceratodontiformes; family Protopteridae; genus Protopterus; species Protopterus annectens. The sequence goes on along the minus strand of NC_056745.1, from coordinate 1,110,961,594 downwards.
CTACAACTTCAATTTTAAAAGCTAATGAATTGACAAAACTAAATGCAGAAGTAGAAGAAAGTCACTGACCTAAGTTGTTTTTGTTTTTCTTGTAGAAGGAGTAATAGGTGGATAAGGGGCACTCCTGTCTGATTCTTAGGTTGAGAAGCTATACTTTCCACTTCATTTCAGAATACTGATGAAACTGTTCATGACATTGCAGACCTCCAGATAAGCAATGACAATTTTAAGAAAGCACAGTGGAATGATGATACATTAAGCAGGGCAATAAAAATCGTAGGCTGAGAAGGAGAGACAGATGAGTAACTCCGTGTTATACCCATATTTTATTTTAAAGAATGATTAGTATACAAGATAAATAGAGGCAGAGAAGAAATATTTTATGAGCTGTTGGTTTCAAACCTGTTAAAATGCTTGTGATGAAGCTGACAGTCATATTTTGAAAGGACACTTAAGGATGGCCAAGCTAAAGCTGGAAGTCCAACTAGGTTTTCTTCAGCTTGTGTAATGAAAGATGTTAAGATCTTCTGTGCAGAATGCCCTGAATTCCAAAAGACTGCACTATATCCTGCACTCAGAAGTGTGCTGATACCTATTCCTGTTATTGGGGTCCCTTCTGACCAGATAGCCATTGATCTTGTAGGCTCATTAGTAAAGTCCAATAATGACCACCAATGCATTTTTGTAATTATTGACTGGGGTAACATATTAGTGTGAGCCCCCCTACTGAGAATAAATTTCTAGTGAGATGGTAAGGACCCTTTCAGTTGGTAGAAAAATGGTAGAAAAATTGAATGAAGTGCAGTACAAAATAAGATAAGCTGGAAAATGAAGATTAGAAGAAATATATCACATTAATGTGTTAAGACCATGGAGCAAATTTGATGATTCTGTCGTCACATTGTATAATACCAGGGAATGCTATCCATACTGTTCAAACCGACAAACGTTTGTCTAGGGATCAAAACAATAAGTGAAACAGTTCTTACTAAAAGACATAGAGTTCTTTTTGTGAATTACCTGATTGAACCCATTTAATTTAGCATCATACTGAGATTGTACCAGGTAAACCTAAAACCAAGACATTTCCAGAGCTCCAGAAAAGAGAAATACATGAGAAAGCAGCTGAATCTGATCTGGGAGTCACTGAGTTATACCAAGGTGAATGGGACCATCAGGTTGTGTTGGTCCCCGTTGTGAAGGCTCCATAAGATTTTGTAATAATTTCCAGAAACTGAATGAAACTTATGAGTTTAATACTTACTCCTTGTCCAAAGTGGGTGAGTTCAGTAAGAGGTAAGGCAAAGTAAAATTTTTGACCACCCTAGATTTTACCAAAGAGTATTTTGGCCAGTTAATATACATGCCAGTCCAGACAGGTTACCTAAGTACCACAACCCATTCTAAACAGGAAAGACAGAACTGGGGTTCTATGGTGGAAGGAGTGTGATTGTGGCACAGTGTATGCTGAATGGCTGTGAAAATGCTATTTCTGTAAAGATGCTATTTTATTGTGAAAATGTTGCAGTGCTGGGAAAATGCTCTTTAATTTGAGCTGCCATGTATACATCATACGTGACTGGGAATCAAGTAGAACAGAGCAGATAGCAGCAGAAGGCATGCTGGTGAGGGACACCTGCAAAACAGATAGCTGGAAGGAAGATCTTCAGCCCAGTACAACAAAAATGTTGGGCTCTCCGTGGAGAATGCTTCTTGACCAACACCAGGGACTGTTGGAAAACATACTCATACTGGAAGAGACATGGAAAAACAAGAGAATACCCACAGATCTAAATGAGGGATTACATGGACTTTGAAATCATTTGGACATTTGGTAGTTAACAAACCAGAAAAATAAGACTTAGTTTTGCTTGATTAACTTTTCTTGCTAAGTGAAGCCTTTTTTCATTTTACTTTCTTATATCATCGTAAAGTGTTCTGAGCTAAAGGATTGTGTGTGTGTGTGTGTGTGTGTGTGTGTGTGTGTGTGTGTGTGTGTGTGTGTGTGTGTGTGTGTGTGTGTGTCTGTAAATATATGCGTCTGTGACTGCATGTATATATGTGTGTTTGTGTATGTGTGTAAGTGTGTGTTCAGCTGTTTCCTCTGGCAGCAGAGATATCTAAAAGCACGTTTATTTAGTAATACAATTAAAGACATCCACTTTGGCTTTTCATAGATAGCATTTACATTATTTTCACAGCACCTGTCCATAGGATAAATGCTATACTAACTGCTCTTGTAAGTCATTTTAAGCCTAGCCAATTACACCATGTAAGAATCAAACCCTGCACTTTGTGTTTGTAAGGTAAACATCTTAACCATATACCAACATCCCAACCTGGAATTCAACCCTGCAGACATAATCTACAGCCGGATTATAACCTGGAGACATATCTACCTACCTAACAGATATTAACTCCCATTTCACACTTCATTTCAACTTCATGTTAACAATATTAGGTATAAAGCAATGAGAAATGCTGGCCTTCTGAATAAAAATATTTTGCTAAAAGGTGATAGGTATATTTTTCAGTTATACATTTGTCATGTAAGGTCTGTACTTGAATATAATAACTATTCCTCTATATGCACAAGTAAACAAATAGTTTGAAATATGTGGAGAGATTATTTGCCGTATTTCTGTTGTTAAACATCTGAAGTAGACCAATAGAAGTAAGAGTTTAAACTTCTTTGCAATTCATTACAGATGCTTTTGGAGTAATGCTGTTTAGTCTATAAAGCATTTTACAGTGAAATATTACAGCTTATCTTGAATGTAAGCCTGAGTTTGAATGGTTTGAATCATAAATATCACAGTATAAATTTGAATATTGGGAACCAAAGGATAGTCACTAAATGTAAATTTATAACTCAAGTCATCCAAGAATTTGGAATCACCTTTCTTTGGTCACAAGGTTATTCAAAAAGTTTACTTTCATCTTTTTAAAAGACGTTGGGTGACTGAATGGGCTCAGAAATTTACAATTTGTATTATATGGAGTCAGTGTTTTATCAATGGCCTAAATGCTTAAAATGCTGGCTTTATAAACTTATGAAACTATGAACCTTCTTTACAAGTTTTCAGTCCATAGAGTTAAATCTACCAGTTGTGGTTTCTCACAGGCTCATTCCCACACAACCCTTTTGTAGAACAACCTGTTGGTTATACCAGGGTACCAGAACAAAAGGTTGGAGGGGGAGATGGGCACCCCTTCATTTCAATGGCATACACAAGTGCCTCTATCTTAACATAGCAAAAATAAATAAATAAATAAAAGAATGTAATTGTCTGTCTATGAATCTCAGCTATTGGTATTTAACTGGAAAACATCAATCTCTGACTTAAGTAACAAGGTGACACAAAATTGCAAGTGGCCCTTTTATTTACAATTGCTAGCAGCACCCCAGCTTCAGCAACGTGATGATGCCAGCAATGCTATGACCTTGCTTTTGCACAATCACACCTTTGCAAGCATTTATTTAGCAGTCAGGATTAAGTAACACCTTAGAGATCCAAGCTGATCTAAGCAAAGACAATAACTTCTGTATATGCTGGACAGCAAAAAGTAACACTTCCTTGATTTCAGGCAGGAGTTGACAAGAGTTTTTTTTTTTTAATTTGAGTAAAACAACCAGAATCATCCAGCTGTTAGCCCTGGACTTGACAGAATGTGTATCACAAGTTAGAGTAGATGTATGTCTAACTACAGGGAAATAATTAATTTATTTATTGACAATTGATTTGATTACTAGGAAAGTCTAACTAGATAGGTGCCCATTTTCAGTTGAGCACCAGAGAGAACAGCTTCAAAGTATTACAAAAGATTTTAAGAACAATAATTTTACAATCTTCAAAAATAATACAAAAGCATCTACAGTTTAAATAATTATATCAAATGTCAAATTAGGCACAATTCCCTGGATTCAGCAAGCAGCCGTGCAGAAATAAATTATTCCTGCACAGCAGGGACCGTTCCTGTGCAGCACGGCAGCGCGCTATGCATATGTATGAAAGCACGCTGCCATGGTGCAAAACGGACATGTTTCTGTGCACAAGCTCAGGGGGTGTGTCTGAGAGTAGAGCTCTCACAATACACATACCCCCTGCACTCCAGAATTGCCATTCGGCAATTTTAAACGAGCGAGAACACTCGTAACACCCCCAACCCATCAGGGTAAGAAATCTGGACAAAGCCATAAGGGACAATTGTCCCTACCAAGCTAAAAGTTCATAGAATAACAGGTTTAGCATAAGCACATAGCGCACATCTCCCAACCCATCAGAGTAAGGAATCTGGATAAAGCCATAAGGGACAATCATCCCTACAAAGCAGAAATTTGATAGAATAACAGGTTCAGCATTAGCATGGATATTCTGAAGGGTACAAATAAAAAAATACAACAAATAAATTATTCTTTTTTTATATATGCAATAAAGTTTAAGCGTAGCTGAGTGGGTGTGCCCATTGCTTAGCTACGCTTAGCCCACCTGAAACGGCACAATAAGTTAAAAAGCAATAGACATCCAGTATAAGCATAAGTGCAATAGTGTAGCAGTTAGAGTGTATGCCTTGCATGTACTCATTCATGGTTTGAGCCTCACCAAAGCCATTTCCGTTTTGTATGTGTAAACATTAAAATTTAAATTTTTTGTATATTTATATAAGAAGTAACTGATTTCTCTCAACCAGAGTAGTGTATTAGGTCCAGATGTGAGGTGTCAGTGTAATAAAGTAGTGAAACCTCCATATAAACTGTAGGAACAGTACCAAGGTTCCCAATATAAAGCGGAAGCCTGGGAAAGTCTCGCCCGTGATCTTACCAGTGCCACTGGTATCCCTCGGACGGGTGAGCAGGTCCAGCACCACTATGTTGACTTGAAATGGAGGAAAAGGGAGCTATTGGAACAGTGGATCCAAGAATCAAGAGACAGGGGAGATGTCCCAGCAGTGTGTAAGTATTCATAGCAATAATTGATTACCAAAGTCCAGCCTGTGTATGTGATGGATAGGTATGCATAAATGTTTCTCTATTTTCATTACAGCTGCAGCTGAGCGGGTTGTGAACTAGGAAGCCCATGCCAGCAGATTGCAAAGGCTGCTTCACGAGGCTGGTGAGTAACAATCCTGCTTGTAGTAGTATACCAAATAAATATAAAGGAGTCAATTGTCACCTGGCACTATAAAAAATGTGAAAAAAGCCACCAGCAGTAAAATAACCAGGAACCAAATGCACTGCTGAAACGCCAATAACTAGTCCACAGAATTTAAATAAAAAAGTTTATTAAATCCACACAGAGATAAAGCAGCTTTTCGTCATACAGACTTCAACGAGATCCTACAAATTTTATTTAAAATCACTTTACTTTTATAGGAAATCCTAAAACATGTGACTCCACATCTTATAAATATTAATTAGTTCAATCCTTATACCTTATATATGTGTTTTAAAATTCATGAAAAAAGGATGTATTATTTTGTACATATTAAAGTTCCCAAACAGTATTCCTTGTTGCTTTATATTTTTTAAAAAAATATAAGATTATATTCAAAAGGACACTAAGCCCTATAGCTTAAAGTTCCAGTTTGATACTTATAGCCTCATTTCAAACCCTGGTAAGAAAATGTTTTGCATTTAATTTAAATTGCCATTTACATTCATACATATATAATAATTTATTCTTCCAGTCTCACTCCTCTTGGATCCATCTTAACTATCTCTAGGATCCCAAAAATAAAGCTATGTGTGGGATTAGTTGCATAATGTGCTTGCATAGAGCATTTTTTTCTTCCTTTTTTAAAATACAATAACAGTGCTCATAAGATTCTCACGGTTTAATTTTTCTTTCTGTTTTTTCCAAGCGAGAAACATGTGCAGATCGATCTTTCTGCAGTAATGTCAGCCAAATATACTAATCCCTTGGATGTACAGGAACCATCCATTAATTTAATGGGTATGCTCATAGCAGGTGCCAGAAGTAAGAACTGTTCGCCTTTTTCCATTAATATATGAACATTGTTCACAGCATCCCACATTTGCTCGTCCCTAGCTTAGTACCACTGCCAAATATGCAGTACTTATGGTTTAACATAAACTTTAGAATTTTTATCTACTTTGGCAGGTGAAACATGTCAGTTCAGGACCTATATATTTATAAATATCCTGATTACATTTTAAACATGGACCAGTTTTTTGATATAATCTTCTTAACTTCCTTAGCTTACGTTTCCCCATAAGTAATAAACATGGATTGAGAAAAATCTTGAATTCCCCTAGGTCTCATATTTTCTTCCCATAAGTCCCTACCCTAATACCCTGCCATATATTTTGGCATTCCACCAATGACAAAACTTCATCCCGAATGTTATTTACAAAATCAAGAGGTACCCCTCTCCAAAAACTATATTAGTTACTTTATTAATTTCATTTCCACTAAATCATCCTTGAACACATTCCTAACCACCCTCACCATCTGACCATAACAATATTTCTTTTCATGTGGAGGTGGTTACTGGGCTATTCAGATAATCATTGGAGAGGTTGATTTTCTAAAAATACTAGAGGAAAACTATTACCATAATCTTTTGTTATATTCACATCTAAATAGTTTATTCCATCCTGGTTACCATTCCTGTAAACTTAAAATAAGGCATATATTATTAATATAATTTAAAAGGCGTCAAAGATTTTTCATCTTTCATAAAATAAACAAGTCATCTAAAAATCTAAAATGCTTAACCATTTCACCATTATTAGGGATAGAAAAAAGAATTGTTTTTTTTATTCATGCAGCATTAAATTGGCAAAATAGGGGTACCTTTATTTTATCATACCCTTGTATTTGTTTATAATATTTACCTTCAAATGTAAAAAAATTATTTTTTAAAATAATTTCATCAAATCAATAATAAAATTTATCATCTTACCCCTAAATTGCTACGTCTAATTAATACATCACTAAAAACTGCAGGAATATATTACATAAGGGTAGCAGAATGCAAACAAATCTATAACATCAACAGTTGAAAATAACAATCTTTCTCAAAGGAATCATTATTAAATTGTCTTAAAAATCCATGAATCTTTTTAAATATATTCAATAGGGGCTAGTAAGGTTTTTAACTATACGATCAATAAAAAATCCCCAAGGAATTTGTTATACTATTCCTACGGATATAGAGGTAACCTATAGGTGGATCCTTTATATTTTTATGGGTTTGGTATCCCCAAAACATATCGGTATTGTGGGATATTCCACATTTAAAAATTAAACAATTCCTCATTGATAACACCTTGTAATAAAGCATCTTCTAGGAAATATTTAATCTTCCTATAACCCCATATTTATCTCATTTTGATTGTTTTCATACTTGTCTGAGTCCATAAGTAAACCCGGTAATTTTATTATTTATAAAATTTAAAAATAGAAATTTTTCAAAAACCCTTTCCCCATTTTCCTAATTCTTAAAATAATTTTTCCTTTTTAAATTTTTTTCTAAAAAAATCTGTAATTTTAAAATCCTTTTAGTTTCTTTAAAATTTATTAAGGGGGAAACAAATTTTTTTAAAAATTAAAATTTTAAAGGAAAATGCCCCCGCCAAAAATTAAAATTTTTTTTTTAAAAAAACTTTTTTTTAAAACCAAAAAAAAAAAAAAATTATATCATCAGACACCTTTATTTCATCCGTTTCACATTCATCCTATCACCATCATTATTCACTTTTTTAATGGTAACTGTTCTTTCTCCGAAGGATGTGTTTTTTTTGGGGCCCCCATCTTGGACCAAAAAAATTTTCTTTAACTTATTTAAAATTTAAAATTTTTTTTCCATTTTTTTCTTTTGTGAAATTTCCCCAAAACCCCTAATATTCTATTTTTTCATTTTTTCTAAAATTTCCCAAAATTTTTTTTCCCGTTAATTTTTTTAATTCCTTTCCCATCAAAAAAATTTTTTAAAAGCTTGGAAAAACATCCTTATCATTTAAAACTCCATTCAAAAATAAACTTTTTTTTTTTTTAATTTTTATTAATTAAAACCCTTTCAAAAATTTATAAATATTAATTATTGTTTTTTAGCCCCTTAAAATTTAAACATTTTTTCCCAACTCTTTTAATACATTTTTTCCATTTCACTTAATTTTATTTTATTTTTTTGTTTAATATATAAAATCCAATTTTTTCTTTTCCCTTCGCCCAAAAAAAATAAAAAATTTCAAGGGGTTTTTTTTCCCCATTAAATTTAAAATTTTTTATTTTCCCTAAACCTTTTAAAAAAACATTCCTTTTTAAAATAATTCCAAATAAGCCTTAAAAACAAAAGGGCCCCCAAATAATAACCAAAACCAATGTTTTTTTTTGTCCCATTTAAATAAAAAAAAATCCCACGAAAATTTTCTAACAAAGATTAAAATTTTTTTATTTCTTTTTATAAAACCCAAAAATTTTCCCTTTTTAAAATTAAATTGCCCCTTTTTTGGTTTAAAAATCAAGAAAAAATTTTTTACTTTAAAAAATTAAAAATACCTTGGCAATTTTTAAAAAAATTTTTAATTAGGGCCCCCCTATTTAAATCCTTTTTTAAAGTTTTTTAAAATTTTTTAAAAATATTTCAAATTTTTTATTTACAAATTAGTAAATAAATTTTTTTGTTTTGCCACTTTAAATTTTTTGGGGAAATGAGTTTAAAGGAAAAAAAAAATAAAACAGGCAATACTTTAAAAAACAAATTTTACCCAAAAAAATGTTTTTTAGCCCAAAAAATTTTTTCAAAAAACCAAATTTCAACCCAAAAAAATTTGTTTTTTTTAAAAATTTTAATTTCCCTTAAAAAAAATAAATTTTTAACCCAAAAAATTTTTAATAAAAAATTTTTTTTTTTTCCTGAAAAAAAAAGGTTTTTATGAAAAACACCAAAATATATTCCTTTGCACAGAAAAAAATGAATGGCACATCGATTCCCCTGTTTTGCAAGCAGGAGTCGGCGCTATGCATATGTATGAAAGCACGCTGCCATGGTGCAAAACGGACATGTTTCTGTGCACAAGCTCAGGGGGTGTGTCTGAGAGTAGAGCTCTCACAATACACATACCCCCTGCACTCCAGAATTGCCATTCGGCAATTTTAAACGAGCGAGAACACTCGTAACACCCTCAACCCGTCAGGGTAAGAAATCTGGACAAAGCCATAAGGGACAATTGTCCCTACCAAGCTAAAAATTCATAGAATAACAGGTTTAGCATAAGCACATAGCGCACATCTCCCAACCCATCAGAGTAAGGAATCTGGATAAAGCCATAAGGGACAATCATCCCTACAAAGCAGAAATTTGATAGAATAACAGGTTCAGCATTAGCATGGATATTCTGAAGGGTACAAATAAAAAAATACAACAAATAAATTATTATTGTTTTATATATGCAATAAAGTTTAAGCGTAGCTGCGCGGGTGTGCCCATTGCTTAGCTACGCTTAGCCCACCTGAAATGGCACAATAAGTTAAAAAGCAATAGACATCCAGTATAAGCATAAGTGCAATAGTGTAGCAGTTAGAGTGTATGCCTTGCATGTACTCATTCATGGTTTGAGCCTCACCAAAGCCCTTTCCGTTTTGTATGTGTAAACATTAAAATTAAGTTTTTTTGTATATTTATATAAGAAGTAACTGATTTCTCTCAACCAGAGTAGTGTATTAGGCCCAGATGTGAGGTGTCAGTGTAATAAAGCAGTGAAACCTCCATATAAACTGTAGGAACAGTACCAAGGTTCCCAATATAAAGCGGAAGCCTGGGAAAGTCTCGCCCGTGATCTTACCAGTGCTACTGGTATCCCTCGGACGGGTGAGCAGGTCCAGCACCACTATGTTGACTTGAAATGGAGGAAAAGGGAGCTATTGGAACAGTGGATCCAAGAATCAAGAGACAGGGGAGATGTCGCAGCAGTGTGTAAGTATTCATAGCAATAATTGTTTACCAAAGTCCAGCCTGTGTATGTGATGGAGAGGTATGCATAAATGTTTCTCTATTTTCATTACAGCTGCAGCTGAGCGGGCTGTGAACTAGGAAGCCCATGCCAGCAGATTGCAAAGGCTGCTTCACGAGGCTGGTGAGTAACAATCCTGCTTGTAGTAGTCATACCAAATAAATATAAAGGAGTCAATTGTCACCTGGCACTATAAAAAATGTGTATGGTTTCTACTGAATAAACCAGACAATGTGACAGTAATAGTCCCATATAGGTCATATTTAAATAAAAGTGTAACTGCCTGGCAATAAAGTTCTAAATCCTGGACTGGTTGTGTTTACTCTGGTATTGTATGGCCTCACATGTTGCATTCACCAAGATCTGATATGCGAATAGTACTGTTGTGTCAACTGTTTCTCATGCTGTGCTACATAAAAAATATGTCTAGGAATGTCATATAAGAATGTTGTAATTACAAGGTCAGATTGTACAACCAACAGAGACAGACAGAAAACACTGAAGGAAGAGACAGCACTTTCTAAATAGCTCACTCTGATGAAACACAAATTGTTGCATTTTTAGCACACACAGCCATGGTACAAATCCCGGGAGTGGTAGTAAGCGGTTTGCATAATAACTTTAACTAGGAATCTGGGAATATGTGTAGAAACAGTCAGGTAGTGTTAAAAAAACATTTCCCCCACAGGTTTACCAGGTAAGAGAAGTAGAATGTAGCTGTAATACAGTTGAAGTATACACTGTGTGCAAACATACCACTGCCCAAACCAAGGCCATAGGGTATTATAATAATACCTGTAGAGTAATGATTAGAGCAATGATCATTACAGTTGTGAGTACTGCAAAGATATACAAGTTGTTAATTGACATCTCTCTCTCTCGCCAACCATATCTGCAACAATAACCTGAATACACAAATCAGTGGGTATGTTTACACCAAACCTACTGTTGGGACATATGTCCTATTGTTCAATAAATACTGAAATGTGTTTCTATTAATGTTCCATGTTGAAATACTATCATTAGTGGCCTGTTGCTATCAATATAACCTGCATACCGTTGTAATGGCCACTGTGGTTCCATATATGCATGTGTTCTGTTTGCTATGCAACTGTTCCAAATCTGTTGTTTTTGGGTTAATGGGAATATCTATGCTTGCTGTTATAACTAATCCTGTATTGTGTTGACTATCACTAATCCACATATGTTCTAAAACTGTAACACCATAGCATGTTTGGGAAGGTCGGTCTCAGTGGACCCAACACTCCCACCTCATCTGGCATTCAGCACCAGGCCCCAGCATGTCTAGGACCCACCCCAGCACCTCCTTGTCTGCTGGTCCTGCACCACCCTTGGGTGGAACCTCCTCAGGAGATGGGGCTCGTTCCTCCGGGAGTGGGCGTGGACAGGATACTGTCACCCAAAGCCAGGTCCGGGGTTTGGTGTGTAGCGAGCTCTGAAAGCAGTTTGGGGCTGTGTGGCACAGTTAGAGGGTCAGCCTTCCCCACGTGCTCAGCCCCCAGCACAGCCACCTTCAGGGCCATGAAGGTGCAATGGTGACTGCCCATGGGTGGGGACACTGGTCACACTGTTTCCATTTGTGGGCTCATGGGCTTCTGATTTCCAAATACCCCCCCATCCAAGGTGTTTACCCCACATGTATCATATACTGCCCCTGTATGGTGTCTTGTCTGTTTTCCTACCTACCTCCACAAATATACCTACTATCCTTCCCCAACATCCCACTCTCACCTAAAAAAAAAAAAAAGGAAAAGAGCAATCTGTTCCCACCCCAAAATTTTGCCCATACGTAGCTGTCAGTTTTCCACATATGTCCACTGGACACATGCAATCTGGTCTAATTGGCTTCACAAAACATTATTGTTGTCCTCACCTTTCTCTCAGGAGTTTGAACATCCAAATCTACCTCCAAATTCAGTATATATGCACAGCTGTTGCTGTAGAATAAATGGACAGCTATGTACCTTACCTGCACCTGTCTTGCACATTCCTAGCTATTTTCCCTATTGTCTTTCCCTCTGTGTGCCCCCTTTTTCACCACTTTCCTATCACCCCTTTTTTCTTTTCTTTTAAAGAAATTAGCATGGGGGTAAGTGGGAGTAAGCTCTTTTAAGCAGTAGTAAGCGGGATTAAGTCTGTTTGTGCCATGTTAAGCAATGCCTACACAGATTAAACACTTTTAAGGCTTTCTGTAAGCATATTTAACCAGAAGTTAGCATTGCTTACTGCCGTGCAAACCCATGCAAACATGCTTACCACTGCTTATAAGTGCCTTAATCACTCTGTATAAAACAGCCCTTGTTGTGCCCAGCAACAAAATAATCATCCCTTGCACATCTCAAACCCAGGACCCTGTGCACCATAGCCACAGCAATTTACCACTAAGCCATTTGAGCTATAGGCATGCTTGAAGTTTTCTCAAACATATCATGCAGCACAGTCATTCAACAGTAGGTAAAATGTATTTATATATGTATATGTGTGTGTGTGTGTGTGTGTGTGTGTGTGTGTGTGTGTGTGTGTGTATATATATATATATATATATATATATATATATATATATATATATATATATATATATAGTGCACAGAATATCAAACAGCCATTATTCCTACAGTTGCCACCTTTTCAAATGGCCAGTGTCTTATTCTTTCCTACAAATGAGAATTATTGCATGAAACATATACCCATACACAATGCAATGGACATGACATCACACAGTTTGCATACATATAAATGTTTATTTGTGTACTATTTCAGTTGTTTATGCCATTTCTTATAGCATTTAGGTGTTTGAAATACATAACTGATTAATGCAACTCTTAAAGAAAACATATGATACAGTAATCTGCAAAAAGTAACATACTTTGCTGTCTAGGCTAAAGCCTTCAAGTAGTACAACAGTAAAAAACACACTTGCCTTGAAGACAAGAATCAATCAACACTTAATTACAGATGTAGTTCAACAGCCTCCAATTACACTCTGTAGTCAACCCCCTAGGTGGAAAAGTATCAGTTGTTACAATGAAAATGTATCCATTACATAACAATGCTTAACTTAAAACGTTACTATCACACTGACAAACAGAACTGTGTACAAGACAGTAAGTTCTAGCCTACCACTGTTCCCATGGTGAAATGTCTGAAAATGTACAGCCATATACCTTTATGTTTCTTATTTCTGATATTCCTCACATGTTGTAACAGCCTAGATTAAAAACATTTAATACCCCTCCCCCATAAAATGTCTTACAAGGGCATATAACAGTATTCTCTATGCACTGACCTCCTGACTGTACAGGTTCACATATATTGTCCAGCTGTAGCCCTCATATATATGGACCCTACCCCACAACCTGTGTGGGAGTCCACAACATCACTGGGATGATAGCAGGAATGTCAGCACTAAATAATGATAGACCATATCTATCAACCTCTTACCGGATGACATCTGGACAAAGCCTGGTATATAAGTGGAGGACAGAGAATGAAACACAGGGCCATATTTGAAATATTGCTGTTATACACTGTGAAAGTTGCTATTGTTACAGGATTGGTTGCAACATACCCTTACTGAGGAATACGAAGTCAAAAACACAAATGGACGTTGCCATGTACTGATAGCAATCAACAGAGAGAAAGCCACTGATATGTCAGGGACAAGATCTGTGTGGGGAATAGACAAAACATAACAGCCAATCCTCTGGCCATCATGTGGATAGCCCCACATTTGAGAGCTATGCAGACAGACTGCATTCCATGCAAAACTAGCATGTACACACAAACCCTGTAAAACTAGCAGTATTCAATGCATATAACAGCAATACTCACACACTGTCCCTAGGTCTGGAACCTTATACAAACATGTAGTTGGCCTATGCCCACAGGTCTTGTTGTAAGAGGTACTCCTACATGCTATCTATAACACTGCTGCCTCGACACATGAAGGATGTCTTCCATACATGGCAAGGTAAAGGGAAAATGCCCATATGATGTAGTTATTTATAGTAGGGGGTTGCTATGACAATGGCTATTGGAAGAACTGCACAGATGCCTGCATGCAATTAGCAAGTGGGGAACAGCAATTGGTGCAGAGGCCATCACCTGAACATGAGCATCACCTACAAAAGCCATGCTTCAACCTATTGAAACTAGTTTGGTCCCAGTAGTGGAGAGAGAGACACCAAAAAATTAGAAACCACATAAACAAAACCTAAAAAAAATATAAGAAACAAGAAGACAACTTGTACACAGAAGGAACGCGAAGATAAATCAGGTATGTGAAACACTTAAGCATGTAATTGAATGTAGTACTTGGTCTGTAATAATGGGATAGATGATTATGAAAGATGTATATGTGCCATCAGTACTTGCTGTAATGATGTCCTGCTGAACAAATGCTATGGACATAACATCTGGCTCTGTCTGCAGTAGGCCATACCTGTCAACTGTACAGATCTTCACAAAATGTCAAGATTTAGCCATCATAGTGTTTGTTTTGTTCCTCCAAACATCTATATTAGTCTGGCAAATAGCTGGAGATGGAAGTAATGAAGTAATGACAGACACATGAGTTTCAGACCTCACCACCTTCAGAACAGTCATGGTAATGTGAAATGTATCCTGCTACAAACTTCACAGGTTTGTAATAGGCATATCTACAATCTGTTTCTATATATCCCCCCTAATGTTAGACTTTGTCCAGATATGATGCTCTAAGAGGTGGATATGTTGGTTCACAGCTGAGGAGCCTGACACACCCTGGGAAAGGACAGCTCACATATGGCAACCACTAGAGTGTCTGTCAAACAGTCATGTCTGTGCCACTGCTATGCCAGTTAATGGGATGTTGCCCATATCCATATGTTACCTGTGAATATGAGTATTATACATGTTTGTATTGTAAATCTAGGATACCTATATAGGGCATGCACATAGTAAAGCATAGTTGCAGATGTGTGTGTTAAACTGCATGTGATATATTGAATTAATAACATTCAACTTTACAGTGTTCTGCTAGACAATGTTCACAGTTGTGACATATATCTGTAATCACTTACACATATACTTGTGTTATGGCAGCTATATGAAAATTGATTTCCCTGTTTTGTCACCCATTGATGTGGACCAATGCCCAGAAGTCCTGGTATAACAGGTTGAGACATATGATAGAGCTGCAAGACTGTAAATACAGTGTGCCATACTGACACAGAACACAAATGTATACCAGGTATCCCCTGAGCATGTGTATGTATGCGTATGTTCAGCTGAAAGGCACAGAAGTAATAACATGGGTCACAAGCAATCCAGAAAATAGGATGTGCATGTTGCACATGTGTGTAATATCACTGTCACTGCATACAGCAAAATAAAATGTGTACTGCTACTGATTGTTGCATTGCCATGACACTGATATGGGTACTACAGTAGGCATGCTTATCAGGTAGTAATCAGAGACGTGTACAACTGTGTTAAGACCCACTGTCCATGCCTACCACTAACAGCTATATCAACACCCATATACACTGGACATCAAAGTGTACACACCCCTGTTGGAATGCCAGGTCTGTGTGCAGTATGCCAATGAGACCACAGAAAGTCATGTCAAAATGTTTCTCACCTCAAATGTGACCCATAATCTGTACAATTCTATTGAAAAAGAAAGAAAGCTGCTTCATGGAAGGTGAGCAACCATTGCCAAGTGAAGATGTGATATGACGTTAAAGTACAAACCAAGACAAATAGATGCTGTAATCATCTTAGCAGGTGTTTACACAACATATCAGTGTAAGGGTGTACACACACATTCAACTGGCTTACTGTATTGTGTATTAATTCCCATATGTTTTCACAGGACAGGTTATGTTCCCTATTGAACTGAGCAGGCTATAGGACACATCACAGGTGGGGATTGTGTTGACATGTGCTTTTGTGGGCTCATGTTCCAGATGCACAATTACCATGCATTGTAACAGGGGTGTGCACACTTTATATCCACTGTAGCTATATGGAATCAGCAGTACCTGACCTGTACAACCAGCCTCCACCAACGATTTAGTAATCCCCCTTGGTAGACAGCAGCAAGACACAAAGCACATAATAGGTTGCTATCGTGGCTGTACAGGGACAGATAGATGCAGACCACAACTTGGAAGCAAGTGCACCTCTATCTGACCAAGCATGTAGGTTCACAGGTGACTTCCTGTAAGTCTGACTATGACTAGAAATCAGACATATCCAAACCACCAAGTCCAATTGCAGCAATGTCTCCACCTATGTACACAGTCTCAGAGGCAGCAACACAAATCAACCTGTACTGGGAGTAAACCACACCTCATACACACATCATGGATACAAGCAATCTACATCATACAGGATAGGCAGGAACAGTGGCACCCTATCCACAACATTAGTACAGGGGGATATGCACATCAGCCATACTCCTGGCCACATCAGTGATGAGCATGGATATAATGCCGACTGATGGCAACAACAGCAAGTCTCCATGGAGCATGAGAACATCACAATTTGCCTCTACATGAACTCAGTCATGTACTCACAGTTCCATCACACACTACAGTCAAATACAGACATGCCGCCATCCACACACCATCCACATGGAAGATGGCCACTGTCATCCCTCTACACAGAAATGAATGGAGAATAGTGGACTATACCATTAAGTGTCCAACATTGGGCGAACTGGACAGGTCAGGGCCAGGAGTGTAATGCAAGATGTCAAAGCCATGATAGCTTACAGTGTTATGGTATAGTCTGGATTATTTGCAAGTAATATCCACTGTTGATGTGCACGTGGACAACCGTATGAGGTCCTGTGACCTTTTTTCCTGTTTATGTCTTCCAGGTACAATGCCCTGGGAATGTTTGCCAGCATTCACGAACCTTGAAAATGACTGAATCATCCAATTCCTCATCCAGCATCATGCCATACTATTTGGCTGGAGGGCCCAGGTCTGCAGGAGATGACCGCCCTGTGGAATGAGCTCATCCACAGGGTAAACAATGTTGGCCTGCACAACTGAAATTATGAGCAGGTGCAGCATCAGTGCACCGATCTAATCCGCAATGCCCGTCAGTGTGCTGCTGCAGTAAGGAGGGACCAGCTAGCCACAGGTGGGGGTCATGCCATCCAGCCCCCACTGACACATGCTGAGGAGCTCCTTGCCAGCCAGACAAGCCAGCAAGCTGATGACAGCATTGTGGAGGTGGGTGGCACCCAAACAATGTACAAGGAGCATGCAGGTAAGGCCCCAGGGCACATTACTAGACCACTGTTGCTTATCCATTTTCATCTGTAAAGTATCTACATGCATATGTCAGATAATATAGTTTGTTGCTGCAGTGTAATAATGAACAGATGTGCATAATCTCTAGGATGGTGGGTTTGTACTGTCGATATGCTGAAATGCTGCTCCCACCCTGTACAAATGCCACAGGTGTGACTATTGACATTACTTCTCTCACACAACTATTTAGGTTCCTCTGGTATACAACTGAGGCAGCAGCCTGTAGCTAGTGAGTATGGAGTTCTTTTGTTCAGGTTTGCCAATACACTGGCCATGTTATGACCATGTTATTTGCCATGCACACATTTAACACACCTACCCATAATGCATGCTGTACATATTCACTTTTTGTCGGTGTTAACTGCACTGCATCACAGTGGTCATCATGGTGGCATATCTGAAGGGTATGTAAGAGTCCTGCAGTAAACCTAACAACCTGTCAGTGCAAGATGTGTGGACAGAGATGAAGATAATGGTGAGACAAATGGCCTACAGTAGGGACATGTCTGAAACATTACCCTTATACAATGGCTACAACAGTGTATACACCACTATTACAATGGCAACTGCTCCTGATATAAACAACGGCAAACCACAGTACCACATTCCACACCTTTTACAACCTGTAATGTGATCCTAACATGAGCAATGAATATGTAATATGGAATCCTATGTTAGGACAACAAATATGGGGAATGCAAACCTTAACGAACACAGGAAGCATATGTGTGCACACACTCCACATAACATATTGTGGAAGCAGCTTATGATGTACTGACAGCATTCAGTCTTCTTGAGTACACACCTGCCATCAAGTACCAGGCCTCAATGTCACACAAAGTAATGGTCTGCTGTTCAAGAAGAATGTCCATGACATTTGCCTACTCACCTGCAATAGAGGCAGCTGTGGCTTGCACACATCTTACAAACCATGAAATGGATCCCATATCCAAAAGGTAGCACTCAGGAGTGGGAAAAGTAGCCTTAACTCACCATTGCATATACCATGGCAAACAGTGCAGACAGTCATGTATGTGTGTATGAAGTATGGGACAACATTGATGTAGAAAATAAACAGATGTCCATCCAAAACAGATGACAAAACATGCTGCAAACTGGTCATGAAGGCTGCCCAGAAACATGCAACAATACTGAGGGACTTTCAGGAATGTCTAGCAAGTACTGCCTGTGCAGTACCTGTGTCAACAATTGCCTGGATTCTACATAAGTTTGGCCTATGGGTTAGGGTAATCAGACAGAAGAGTTGTCCCACATGAAACATCATGCAGGGACCTCTACAGGTAGCATAAGCATAAAATCAAGTTTCCCAATGGCATGTGTTGCAATGTGTAATGGTGTCATGAGACCAAAGCTCAAACCTACAGGCAGTATTCATAAAGATACGTGTGGTGCACAAACAACACCTCACTCCATCTCAGGGCCACCATTCCCAATTTTTAGCTTGCTGGTGCCAGGGAACACCTTTAGGTTTGCTGTTCATTAGCGGGAACTAGGCTGGTAGACATGGTGTTTGGAATTTGGAACACTGCAAAATAACACTTATGTGTGGCCCATAGTTGTCAAGCATCTGCAATAAAACTGAGGATGGGGAGGGATATCAGCTTGAAACACAACAGTGAACTGAAGCATACATCCAAAGCTAGCTAAGAATGGCTGTAACTGACAAGGTTATGAATTGTGCCAGACATAACCCTGACTCTACAGCAATAGTGAAGTCACTGTGTGACCTCCATGGGCCATGCACATGAGCTGACCTTGCAATCTGGCAGAGCTGGGGGCATTTGTAGGGCAGAGTGACCAAATAATGGCAAGCGAAGATGGGCCATGCTAGTATACCCCTTCCAGGAATAGTGGCTGCTGTAGTTTACTTAACAAGTGCTTCAACAAACCATTGTGTTAAGGGTGTGCACACTTATGCAAACCACATATTGTATGCATCTCATTCACCATCTGCATGACTAACATATTTGTTTTATACTGCATTAGATTGCACATGTCACATATCAGGTGTGTGTAATGTTAACAAATGCAGCATTGTGGTCCCATTGCATATCATAGAAGAGGCTGACATGTCAACAAGGGTGTGTACACTCCTCATATCCACATTAAGCTTTGAAGGTTGTCAGTGTAACTAGATTTTATTGCACATACATGCACTGCTGATGATGAGATCTGCAAATCAAAGGTCAGGCATTAATTATTGACATCAGTCCTCATATCATCCCAAGTATGTGTCAGACAAGCACATAGGAGCTGTGAGCAACAGAGCAAACATAACTGCCACGCATATACACATTCAGCAATGGTGTGTATACTTGTGAGGTATGGTGCATAGTACATGCCAGTGTGCTGTACATGTGCACAGCAATACTGTGTACATGGGTGCAGTGTGTTCTATCACCTACTAACACAACTCATGCATCACAGAGATGTATAATGTTGGTAACAATGATTGAGTATGGCTGCAGTGCATGCTGTTGAGTGCCATATGTCATGCATGTTAACTGTTGGGTAATGAAAGGTCTGTGTAATACCTTTGTGCCACCTCACCTGTAAGTAAGTGTGTGTGTGTGTGTGTGCGCGTGTGTGTGTGTGTGTGTGTGTGTGTGTGTGTGTGTGTGTGTGTGTGTGTGTGTGTGTGTCTGTAGAAGTAAACCTTAATGTGCAGATCTTAATTTATATTTTCGCCAGTACCTGAGGAATTGATTGTTTGTTGCATTAAAGTTTTATTGTTCATTTTTACAATTGGCTTTTCTGTGGTGGTTCACCCATATTTTATCTGAATCTACTCGGCTGTACATAACTACATCCATGATCTTGCAGGTGCCCACCGTTATTGTGCAGAAATCATGGATAGACGGTTGGGTGAGATGGTGGGAATCCTCGACCGTGTGGTATCTGTAGTAGAGTATGTGGTGGGAATAGGGCATCAGCCACATGGACGTAGGTCAGCAACACCAACAGATGGAGGTCTAGGTGGATGTGCAACATCTCACGGCTGCTCCTGTAGTGGCAGCACCAGCATCAACACTGCGGGGGGGGTGCTGTCCACACCACAATGCAGCAGGCCACATGCACGTGGTCCTGGCTGGTCTCAACAGGGACCCAGATCCAGCGGACAATTGTCATCATCAGAGGAGAGTACCATATCTGGTCTTCTGCCTGGTAGTTCCATGCAACCCCTGGCAGGCACAGTTCCCATGTCTGTGACTGGACGCGGTGAACAGTACACCCTGCCATGTATGGTCTGCAGCTGTCCAACATACTCCTGTATAGGGCAGCCACATGGGAGGACTGTGTGCATACACACACACACACACACACACACACACACACACACACACACACACACACACACACACACACACACACACACACACACACACATCACCAACACAGCTAGGACATCTCCATACCTACACACACCACATCTGCACAGGCCATTTGATAAGGAACCCCCTAACCCACACATGATGTCAACCAAATAGCTCAGCCTAGGCCTCCGGCAAACCAAAACCACACCCTGTGCATATGATGATACCTGTGCCACATCCTGTCATCCATACCATCATATGCACAGGGACATGCTAATATGGTTCTGATGCACAGGGTGAATGTACTAAGGTTTAACAATGTAATGCTGTTTAATGTGTTGTCAAGTGGAATGATTAATGCTTACACGTCAGGGTGTGTAGCTGTCCAGCCATGATGCATTATAGCTGTTATTAACACTGACTGATTGTGGTCTCCATAATGTATTCTATTTGTGTTCTAGGTGTCTATGTGTCAGCAGGATGTTGGTCTGCTGTCCTTTCCTACAAGGGGTGTGGCACTGTGGTGACACATTGACTGTGTCATATCCCGGGTACAGCTGAGCACAAGTAACAGGTCTGTATAACAGTTATTGCATGTGCCACATGTCTGATAGATCTGAGGGGTGTACACAGTTGAGTGCATGGTGGCTGATGTAAATAGCTCTTCTACAGTGGACAATGGTAAGTGTACTGGGTGGCACACACCAAATGTTTGTGAATAGCACACACACAGAGGCTTTTATGTTGATGCAATACACAGAGAATACTGTTCACATGGATGTACTTCATTTTGCAGTGAACTCATTTTGGCCTATGTAATTTCACCAAGACCAAATTGCCAAAACATCACATCAGTAAATAATCAGTCCGCCAGTTTAATGACATTGACAATGGTACTGGCAGGGTATATGTCCTATTTCACAATGTAGTGCAATCCCAGAGTTGGTAAACATAGGTGTGTTGGTGTGGGGGACAAAGACCCCCACTTTGGAGGATGTGGGGTGACATAGAAGCACACATAGTGTGATTAACAACTACTTAACCTCTTAACATAAACTGTACAGTATAACAGCTCACTAAGCAGGGGGATACACACAATAATAACCCCAATGTGGGTGGCTGTGCCCACAACAACCACACCCACCTATGTATACCAACTCCAGTATTGCTGTACAGCTGTACAGTGGGGAAGAGGGCATTTACACATTCACTACTAGTTTTGATGAAATACATTTCCATGAGAGGATTGCTTTGAAATGTTACCTTTTGCCAGTTAGTTCTCAGACAAATGATCTCCTGGGAAATATATTTTCTGCAAATTGAAGTAGATCTCTTCACATACACACACACTTACTTGGCAACACTGAGAGTAGAACCCCTACCTAGGTACTTATTGCTACTAATGTGTTTGGCCTTAATTGCACACACCACAGAACTTGTAGGGTGAGGTGTGTCCCGAGCTTCTTGTTAAGTGAAGAGCATCACCAAGCCTTGTACAGTATGGTAATGGAGGATGTACTGGGTGTTAATGAACAATACATAGTATGACATACTGTCATATACACATTGACAAACATCTACAGTTATAGAAACATTTGACAAACCTGGGTTTAGCAGGGTTAACTACCTTGTCAGTGAGTCTATACTGTTACAGAGTTTTTGCACACAGCACGTGCATCATTGGTCTGGATAGTGTCATCAGTTACCTGTATGGTTGCTGGTGACAGCGGTCCTCATACAGTGGACCTTGGGACATGTACTGGGGGTACCATGGTGTAAAGACAGTATAACCAGAACCCACACCCCACATTGGATATTGTACTCACTGAAACCCATGATAATCCTCTGACATACTCACAACCGCTCATTGACCAGGACTGCAATACAAACCCTTGTCTATCTAATCAGTGCTACTACAGGGATATGCATTTATTGCACATGCCACAGGGATAGTAGGGTGGAGTTTGTCATCGCTCTCCCAATGTCAGTAACATCACCGTCCCTTATAATGTATGGCAAGGTTTACTGTATTTAGAGAATGTGGCCTCAGAATGCTGTCTCCCACAAATATGCACACTCACACACAATTGTGCGCACATACACACACACACACACACACACACACACACACACACACACACACACACACACACACACACACACACACACACACACACATTTGCCAGGACTCAGAGTGTAACCCACGCATCTCTACCCATTTGTAGAACAGCGTTATGCTGGTACTGCAAGCTCCAGGTAACCCATAGGGTAAAGAGTGCAACAAGGTACATTTAATGTGAATTACAGCAGCAGCCCTTTCTAAGTATAGCAATGGGGGGTGCGGTGGGTGAGAAGTTCCCTCAGAGTATTTTCAACTACAAGTTTACAAACACACAGACGCTGTTATTCTCAGTAATGCACACAGACACATTTGTCAGTACTGAGGTCCATAGGTGCAGGTGTTCCTAGGTCTGTACCAGGCTAATGTCCATGGAGAGATGAGAAGAGTAGGGCATGTGGGTAAACTGGTATCATGCCACCTGACATTTGTCAGCAGGCCATCTATCAAATGATGCCACTTGAGTGATCCCCAGGGTAACAGTTAAAATCAACATCTAATCATCTGGTTTTCTCTTGAAGAGGGTCAGTGAGGTGCTCCAATTGACATGTATGCAACATATATTGTATAACATGGCCAGTGTCTGGGTTAGGGACCTGTACCAAAACATGTTCTGTTGACTGTGGTAGACTGGTTGAGGTATCCATGACATGTGTTGCATACAGAGTGGGGTTTCCTAGCTGTGTCATTCATAACACAGCTGGGCAGACATGTCAGTGTCAGTCAATCAGAGATTGCCTGTAAGCAGCCAAGATGGATACCTGACAACTGCACAATTGTACAGAGGACAGACAGAAATTAGCTAGCCAACAGGTTATGCATTAGGATGAATGTTTTGACAGATACACATCTGAAACTGATAGGTGTGCCATTGCTACATGACAGCAGTCCTCAATGACATGTCCTAAAAACATAGTCTACAGTTAATATCAACATATCAAATCAATATCCAATAGGAGATACTTAAAAACATACAGCTCAAACACCAAGAACATGATAGTCAGCTTTGCATGCAGAGGTGTATGCTTCCAGTACTACAATCTGCAATATACTCTTACTTGGAAAAGCACTGTTAAAAGTAGTAATGTAATGATACAATACATGCAAGTGTGGCTGCATATAACCTGGGATACTACCCAAGTATGAAATAAATACAAAGAGAAAATATTGTGGTACTACACATGTATACTCAGGTATCCCATACAGTATACTCACACCCCTTGCTACTACAATGACAGCACATGTACATGGTATGTACATGGAATTAAATACACTTATTAAAGATGTCATTACACTGCTATTTTATCAGACTGGAATGTGATCACTGGTTACCAGGGTTGAGCTATGCTTAGCAGGTTTAAGCATTGCTTAAATGTAAATGCTAAGCAGATTTGCGCACTGGTAAGCGAAGTCTACACGGTATAAGCGCCTTTTCATTTAACCATATGTTAGCACCACTTACCATTGCGCAAACCCATGCAAATCTGCTTAAAGCTGCTCAAAACTGCCTTAACCACTCTGTATCCAACAGTCCTTGTTCTGCCTAGCAACAAAATAAACAGCCCTTGCAGGTCTTGAACCCAGGACCCTCTAGACTATAGTCACAGCACTTAACCACTAAGCCATCTGAGCTACCAAAATGTCTGTTGCTTTTTCAAATATATCATTCAGTACACGTACTGAATAGTAGTGAACAACTACTTTGACTACTACAGTTGTTTAAAATAGTGTTGAATCAGTCATGTTTTTATATCTAAATATACACATAGCAGATAAATATGTTGGGATACATCTGAGAAGGTATATACAGCACACATGTTTACACATAACAAGGATATGGTTTTATATATATATATATATATATATATATATATATATATATATATATATATATATATATATATATGTAGATATATATATATATATATATATATATATATATATATATATATATATATATATATATATATATATATATATATATATATATATATATATATATATATATATATATATATACATATATACATGTACACACACACACACACACACACACACACACATATATATATACATATGTATATATATATATATATATATATATATATATATATATATATATATATATAGATATATATATATATAGATATATTATATATAACATATGCCCATAACATGTAGTGGAGTCATACCTCAGCACCATAACTCTCAACCTTTTAGTGCAGGGGAACATAATGTAAGTATTGCAGTTATAAATGTAGAATGTTGCTACAGTAACATGGGTTGTGTCAATAGACATGTTGTGAAGGAAGGCTTTTCTGAAACTGAAATGTATGCCATCAGTTACTGACAGACATCATAAAATCATCATAATGAAGTACCACACAAATCACAGTAATGATCCTGTGGAATACAGCAGAACTATGACCAATAAACATGGGCAGTCTGAAACAATCTGGGCAGTCCAGCGGTATACACAGAACTCCTTAGTGCAAGACGTGTGGACTAAGCCTAACAAAGGGGATGTTTACAGCCACGAAAATGGGGATATATCACAAATACTGGAGTAGATAAGCTCACTCAGTTGATGCATTCACAGCATCCTCTCTGTCCTAACACATATTAATGAGAGGAGCAGAGGTCTCAAGCCCACATACTTCCCACGAGTTAGTGACGTACAACTTCACAGCATCCCACTGCTTTTTCAGAAATGCACAACATGTATGGTGGCTAGGCAACAGTACATCTGACAAATATCTGGACATAACATCACACTAGGTGAATACACTGAGCTGCTAGGCATGTTACCAAACACTGTCTATACTACAGGCAGACTGCCAGAAGACTAACCCAATTTTCCTATGGGGGAATACACATGTAATTGCAACTATAGCAGGTACAACAGGCATGAAACAGCATGGAGTAACAGATACCAGGGTGAAAGTGCATACCCACATCCAATCTCAACACAGTCACAGTCACATTATGGTAAGCCTAATTAATAGTACAATATATGGACTGTGTGAACAAAACCCATCATCATATTTGGCACTCGCACACTAACCCTACATATACTGGCCCAATTCACAGTGTTGTCTGATGCCTGACTGTGGTATGGGACATGTCTCAGTCTGGCCCTGCAAACATATAAGGTGATAGGGTACCAGAAACTGGAGCGGCATGCAACATCTTATAGAACAAGACCAAGGACACTGAGATCTACCCCACTCTATACACAGGCCAAATAACATATTCACAATACACTGCTATACAATACTGACACTCTGTCAACAATCCCCATAAGTACACAGACCTCACTACTGTACAGACTACAACAGAATGTCCAGGTTGTGTCCTCAAATATAAGGCCTCCTATACATAACATGTCTGGCAGTCTGATATATCACTGGCTTGATATCAGGAATGATGTCAGTAAATAATGATATACTGTACATATCCAGCTCTTACTGCATGACATATGGACAATGGGTGACAGACTTGGGGGACAGAGGCACAAACACAGGGCCAATATTGGCATATTGCTGTGATAAATGGAGAAAATTGCTGATGTAACAGGGTTTGTTGTGACATATCTCTTCTGAGGGATATGAAGTCAGTATCTGACATGGATATCACCATTTACTGACTGCAATCATCAGAGTATGCTACTGCATTTATACAGATAGAAAATGTGTGAGCAACACACCACATCTAAGACTTCAATCTCTGGCCAGTCTGCAGATTGCCCTACAGGTGAGGGTTTTCTCAACCACATAACACTGTCATGCCAGACTTTAAATCATACAGAAGAGTCATATCCACACAAACCCTGTTAAACTACCATTAGTTCAAATGTAGAACAAGAATAATTACATTCTGTCCCCAGGTCTGGAACATCACCCTCCAGTTTGCTGGCCTGTCTCCATAGTGTTTGTTGTAAGAGATATTTCCATCTACCCTTTGTGATGCTGTTTGTCAGAAACCCACAGTGTTTCCATGCAATTGGCTATAGGAATCATACTACAGCTCTTCCACATGCAATTAGCACATGGGGGACGCCAAGCCGTGCACAGGCCATCAGCTGATCATGAGCATTACCTACAAAAGTGACGCTACTGCCTATGCAAAACAGATGTATTTTTCCACATCTACCTGGGGGGGAGAGAGAGTAAGTGAGAGAGAGAGAGACAGTGAGAAAGTAAGAAAGGAATAGAGAAAGAGCCAAGCATGTTTGTGTATGATCCATGGGTGGAGAGTGGCCACTGGATATTATAATGGTTACCTTTATTGTTCACTAATCCATACTGTCACATATTCATTATACATGGTAGTAGACATTTATGGCTGTGGATTGTCTACAACAACCTCTACAGTGTTTGACAACTGTTGGCCTTGTAATGTGGCTATTGGGACATATAGGCCCTCAATATAATAATGTAGCAAAACCCACAATGGATCCTGTTATTACACAATCACCCCAACACCCACACAGGGTGCTGATGACACACATATACACTTATCAGTACTGAGTTTCGACCCCCTACCTGACTATGTATTGCTATTACAGTGTTACACATTTATCGTGCATGCCATGAAGCTTACATGTTAGAGAGCTGTCCAAAGGTATCTTTGAAGGTGAGTGACATCAGCAGCAGTGCTAAAGGAAGGGTAAGGGAAGTGTTGTAAGTGTGAATGTCCACAAAATCAGGTGTTAACAAAGACACACACACACACACACACACACACACACACACACACACACACACACACACACACACACACACACACACACACACACACACACACACACTCTCTCACACAAACACACACATTATCACAGTTGCCAGGACCAGGATTAGAACTCCTACCTAACTAGTTTGCTACACTACAGTATTACGTGTCTATTTTGAAAGCTCGAATGCCCTATTAACCGAATACATAAACGCCGACACTGTGAATGCACCAAACGCCCTAAACCATGAAATTCAAAAGCTCGAACCGTCATAGTTGTCCCACCCCACCGCCCATTACATACTGTCTACCAAAACAAACTAAATAAACACATACATACACTAACCAAAACCCTACTTCTAACCCTAAACTAAACCCTACTTCTAACCCTACACTACATCTTGCATATACCACCATCTATGCACTTACCTTAACCCGCATCCTAACCCTAAGGTCCATAACTATCGCACAATTACCTTAACAAACTATACCCAAACGAACTAAATAATCCACACACATACACGTAACAAAACCCTACATCTAACCCTACAATAAATCTCACATACATTACCATCTATGCACTTACCTTAACCCACACCCTAACCGTAAGGTCCATAACTATCGCACAATTATCTTAACAAGCTATACCCAAACAAACTAAATAATCCACACACATACACGTAACAAAACCCTACATCTGACCCTACACTAAATCTCACATACATTACCATCTATGCACTTACCTTAACCCCCACCCTAAACCTAAGGTCCGTGACTATTGCACACTTACCTTACGAAGCTATACCATGGAAGGGCCGACCATGACAATTCAACATTTCGGATTTCGCGCTTCAGGATAATCAATATTTACCTGGTTCGATGAAGACGTGTCGGCGTTTACGTATGTGGGTAAGTGTGTCTTTGAGAATGTAATAGGGAACCCAGTATTACGCAGTTATCACGAGCACCACAGAGTTTATAGGGCTGAGACTTGGCCAAAGGGTTATTTCAAGGTGACTGACATCGGCATGTGTGCTAAAGTAGGGCAATGGGCGGTATAGTGAGTGTGAATGACCTCAAAATTGTTCATCTCCACACACACACACACACACACACACACACACACACACACACACACACACACACACACACACACACACTTGCCAGTACTGAGATCCATAGGTTAATTGATTCACAGGTGTGTAGTAGGTGAATGAGCCTCAAGGCTCTACAAGGCTAGGCCAAGGGAATACCTTGGCATCAGGCCACATGACAATAGTCCCCAATGTGGCTCAGAGGTGTAGTCCCTTGAGCAGTCCCCAGGGGTGGGTATTGTACTCATCATCCACTCATCTGGGTTTCTATTGTGGGTGGCCAATGATGTGGACTGCTTCCCATGTATGTGATCTATATTCCATAACATGGACAGTGCCTGGGTTGTGCACATGTCCCACATGCATGTTCTTTAATGTGTGGAATGGTCTCTCGGGCATGTTGTATGGACAGATTGGTATCTTCTGATGTAGCATTCCTGACCTCATTTGGTGAGACCTGGCTATGTAACTGAGGTCATGATTGCACCTACATTGACAGTATGATATGGGTATTCAGTGGAGTTAGTGGTGTCTCTCCATACAGGGCATGGGTATAAGGCATGGTATTCCCTTTGTGGAGTATGTTTGCAGACACTACAATTGTTGCAGCCTTCCAGTGGGGAAAATGGCAAAAGGGCCACTGTACACATTTATTTGACTACTGAGAGGATGGAACAGGATGTAATGTCCTTTGCTGGATAACACACACTCATTCAGGAGATGTAACACATCAAAGTACTTTCTGATGTCAGTGGCACTGTTGTGATCAACAAGCAAGTAGTCAACTGGTATCACACCGTGATTACTGTCTGGGAGGCAATATGCAGGGGAACTAACAATATAGTGATTGTTGCCTAGCCAAGTGTGTTTGTGTATGATACATGGGTGGAGAGTGTACTCTGAGTAATAGAAGGGTTGCCTATATTATTCACTAATCCATACTGTCACATTTAGGGGTGTGGATTGTCTACACCAGTGACATCTGCTGGCCTTGTAATATGGACATTGTGACATAAACTAGGTTCTCAACATAATAATTTAGCAAAACCCACCCCACAATGGATCCTGTTATTACACAATCACAGCAACCCCCACACAGAATACTGATGACAGACACACTTGCCAGTACTGAGATTCAAACCCCTACCAATTATGTATTGCTACTACAGTGTACTGCATTTATCTCATGCGCCATGGAGCTTATAGGATGGATGTTGTTCCAAGGTACTTCTAAGGTGAGGAACATCACCAGCTCTTGTAAATACTGGCATTGGTTGATGTAGTGGGTGAGAGAGCCCAAAAAATAGTTTACCCTACGCACACATTTACATTTGCCAGGTGTGTGGTTCAAACCTCTATCTAACAATCTTTTCAGACCATTATGTTACGCATTTGCCATGTGCACCACTGACCTTACATGGTTTAGGGTTGGCAACAGGTACTTCTAAGGTGAATGATATCTGCAGGACTGCTAAAGTCAGGCACTGAGATATGTACTGGGTGTAAATGGGGCCCAAATCTTTGAGGCACAGACATACATATGTACATGCACAAACACTTGCCACGGATGAGATTCAAACCCATACCTACGTGGGTATTGCTACTACATTGTTCTGCATTTATGGCACACGCCATGGAGCTTACATGTTGAAGAGCTGTGCCAAGGTATCTCTAAAGTTGAGTGACATCAGCAGCAGTGGTAAAGGAGGGGTAAGGGAAGTGTGAATGACCACAAAATCAGGTCTTTACAAGGACACACACAAACACTCACATTTACAAAGTTACCAGGATCAGGATTAAAGCTCCTACCTAACTAGTATACTACACTATAGTATTAGGCAGTTATTGCAAGCACCATGGAGTTTATATGTTGGAGAGCTGTCCAAAGGTATCTTTGAAGCTGAGTGACATCAGCAGCAGTGCTAAAGGTGGGGTAATGGAAGTGTTGTAAATGTGAATGACCACAAAATCAGGTCTCTACAAGGATACACACACACTCTCACACAAATACTCACATTTATACAGTTGCCAGGATCAGGATTAAAACTCCTAACTCATTCACTCCAGGACAACTGTTTTGAGTGTGCACCTTTAACTCATAGTGGGTGTGGCCTGAGACTTTAAAAATTAAGTTATCACCTTACAATTCTAACAAATGCTCATTGACAGAGGTAAAATATCAATGCACTTGTGTTTGCCATCACGTATGCTTCAAGATAAAATATTATGAAACCTTGTATGTAGCATGGTTTTGGAATTATTAATGCAAGTGTGAACAAGTAATATTTGATGCCTAGAGGAGCAGTAGGAGGTAACTGCAGATGCACCTGGAGGTGTCACTCAGATGTAATGTTAACTAGTATGCTACACTATAGTATTACACAATTATCTCAAGTGCCACAGAGCTTATATGTTGGAGACCTGTTCAAAGGTTTCTTTGAAGGTGAGTAACATCAGCAGCAGTGCTAAAGGAGGGGTAAGGGGAGAGTAGTAAGTGTGAATGTCCATAAAATCAGGTATCATCAAAGACACACACACTCTCACACAAACACACAGTTTCACAGTTGCCAAGACTTGGATTAGAACTCCTACTTAACTGGTTTGCTACAGGAGTGCTAACATGGGCAGTAGAAAGTGCAGTGTGTGTGAATGGGCCATAAATCATTCCTCTGGAAACACACACACACACACACACACACACACACACACACACACACACACACACACACACACACACACACACACACACACACACAACTTTACATTTGATAGGACTGAGTATACAAATGCTAGATGAATACTGATTTGTACTATCATGTTACACAGTTATCACAAGCACCACAGACACTATAGGACTGAGAGCTACCAAAATGAATGTCTACAGTGATTGACATCAGCACAGCATGTGATATCAGCCAATTGAATGTGTGGTGGGTGGGACAGGCCTCATAATGGAATTCTCTCTGTCACTGTCTGTCTCTCTCTTCCCCACATCTGTGTGTGTGTATGTTTGACATATTATAGTATGTTGGCCTTGGATATGTGTGAGTATTCCTATCCAATGTGTGTGCGAAGCATGAATGGTGTACAATTTGGTGTGTTTGCATAGACCTCTGCGAATGACAGATATGTATAGTCCACTGTGTTGTCAGACATGGGCTTCATTTCTCTAAGCTTAGGAGCATGCTCAGTATGACTTTCTGTACTGAGTGTGTGAATCCATTCCAGGTAGGGTTGTACTCCAGTCCAGGGTTTGGTGTTCTATACCTACAGCTAGCAACCTGTTTCTACAGGATATCTGTAGATAGGTTGACAATATGGAGTCACAATGGGCGACAGATTGTGGGATAGTGTAACTATTGCTGTCTGTGCTGCAGGTGTTACATGGCTGGTGTTAGCAGAGATATTCAGACATATGTACTGTTTTACACTGTGATGTATTATGTCATCAACTACTGACAGATATAATTATTTGCTCACAGTTATTTCCTGGGAAATACAAGATGAATGAAGCTGTGTCCAGTATTGTGATCCACAGCCTACAAATTCTTTCACACTCATGCCATTCTGGAGGGGTAGCTGCAGACACTTGCTGATGGGTCTGTGTAAATGGTCCAGCACCTTGGTACTATGGTGGCTGAGGATTGCCTTCTTGGACATATATCGACTTAACAGAATGAACATATCCTGCTGTGGCCATGCCTCTCAGCTGTACAGATTCACCCAGGTTACACAGAGGCAGGGTTCATATATCTGGTCAGTTCCCTTTCACATTGTAGTTTACAAGCAGGTTTGTAGCCACTCATTCCTGGGTTTGGAGGCAGGGGTAGTATGGGCACACATTAGAGTTTTAGACTTCACACACGCCATGCCGTCCATGCTTCTACACCCCCCACTCTGTTATTCTATTCTCTTCCTAACATTATGTGAGCGATATTCGAGAAGTATCCCTATAGCTTGCCCTTCATCCCAGTGGTATTTATGGATTAGTCCACATTTCATGCAGTAGAACATGGTGGGCATGTTACTGAGGTTTGTCAACATGGCTTTGCATTTGTGTTCTGTTAACTGTGTTAGGCTGTTAGTTGGGACTCCATGAGATGCCATACATTGGTACTACAGATGAGGCACAGGCCTTTGACAGAGGACTGTAGGCCATTTGGCAGTGATGCAGGCCATCTATAGCAGACCAGTGCATTCTGTCACTCCTACATTCCCAGGCTGTGAGCCAGTGGATTCCCTTGGGGTGACAGGGTAAGTGTGCGAGGTGTTAAGGGCAATAGTTCCTGTCCATATTAATCCATTGGTCTGGATGCAGGCAGGGTGCTGCTTACAGCTAGGGACACAGCTGCATGGGACACCTCTTCAGCATGCTGCATTCTGTGGGTATTCCCATACAGAAGTGTGGTCATACTGTATTCATTCCCAACAGCAAGGATATGACCTGTGATAAACCTGTGACTGATGGTGGGGTGAGCTGAGTGCATGTGTGATATGAAAGCTACTTGCAGCTGACTCCTATATATACCTGGGACATTCCCCGTATGCTGCCTTGTGCTGGGACATAGGCAGTCTCTCATTACTTCATAACTGTGCCTTTTGTGGTCTGCCAGTGACTGGCCAGACTATATCAGTATTCCATACTACATGGACAACCAATGTGCTTCTAACCTGTATGTACAATTCCAAAGTTGTGTGAGGTTGACAGTTACATTTTATGCACTCTATCTAGGGTACTTCCACCCATGAATTGTGTGTATGTACAGGCCCACATTCATGGCATGTCCATCTTTCAGACGGTGACAGATATTGACATCTGGACAGTGAGTATGGATGATTGCTGACATGGGTATTGCTGAGAAGCATTGTGGCTGGCACTGCAGTTGTCAGAACATGGCTCTGTCAATCACAGCACTGCCCATAGGCCACCGAAACACAACCCTCCATGCCTACATGCTGACCAGTTTCAGAGAATATTGAACACACAACAACCTAACACAAAGACCCCTGCATATTGTACACATGCAACAATCTATCCTGTAGATTGGGCCATCTCGGGTAATCTGTGCTGCACTGATATTACTCCTCACACTTACATGTTACTACATTTCTACATAGGATTGTAGAGGGGGCACACCTGATGACTTTAAACATTTGCTGTGACTGTACTGGTATTTCAGGTACTCTGTTGGCTTCCATTTCATTTTGTATTCTGACCTATCATGCAGACTGGAGGCATATCAGTAGAGTACAGATCTTAGGTTTTATTGACCTACATTTCAGTTTCAGACTTCTTACCCTTCAGAACTAACATACAACTGCCAGACCTGTTGTAGTCTGTCTGTGTAGGTCTGGGGGGATGCTGTTCACCATTGCCATCAAATGGAGGCCTTAGCCCAGCCTTTCTTTATGGTCATCTACACCTGTCCTATTGGCTGAGGCTGGTGGTGTGTATGTGAGCCTCTCTGACATGGATGTGTGTGTGTCCGATGGACACACATTTGGGCCACCACATGTACTGCAGTGGGATTTGTCACCTTGTCTAGTACTACCTATTTTGTTGACACCTGTATTTGTTATGGATTTCATGCTGCCCATATAGGTGTCCACTATCTGTTGCCATCCCATTCAGCCACCTGATTCCCTTGCATGCTCGCATCCATACTATAGATACAAGTATGAGAATATACTACTCCATTCAGTAATTGATAAGGAGAGTGACTTACCTTGTGGCTGTGCCTGTATTGAGGATGGTGCTGGAGGGCTGACTATGTTGGATGCGTATAGTACACTCCCTATACATGGTAAAGCACAGGTAGTGTCATGTTTGGCATCCTTTTACTGTATGTGTGAGTCAGAGAGAGGTGTCATTCCCTGGGTCCCTACCATGTCAGTGTATGTGCTATGCATTGCCTCTTTGCCAAGGCCTGGGCATACTGGGCACACCTCCTTCTGCCTACATGGGCAGGCTCAGGTAGTTCCTCCTCCAAGTCACTCTGTGCCTGTGATGGCCTCGGCAATGGTGGGGGGCTGTGTGGCCTTGCCCCGTGCTGTTCCTGTTGCAGCTGTTTCTGCAGGATCATATTGTGTAGCATGGCACATACTATGAATAATTGTGTACATGTAGCTGGCGAGCACTGCAAGACTCCACCGGATATGTCTAGGCTGTGGAACCATGACTTGAGCATCCCAAACACATGCTCTATTATGATTTTGGTTTGTGTGTGTGCCTCATTATGGAGTTCTTGTTTGGGTGTGTGTGCATTTCTGAAGGGTGTCATCAGCCACGGCTCTAGTGTGCAGCCAGCATCCCCCACTAGGTGGCCATATGGAATGTCTCCCTGGCAAATGACTGGTACAGCTGTGTCATATGCCAGATGTGGGAGTTGTGATAGCTTCCAGGGCTGCCAGCACACACATTCAATATAATGCCCTGGGCATCACACACGACCTGGCAGTTAATGGAGGGGAAGCCCTTGCGGTTTATGTAGACCCTACCCCGCTAGCCGAGTGGTGCTTTGATGTGTATATGCGTGCAGTCTATAACACCCACTACCTCAGGTTATTCTGCTATTTGGTGGAAGAGATGCATATTGCAGGTCAACGCCTCATGAGTGTTGAGGAAATATATGTGCTCACTGGCATGTGCTGACATGGCATCCAGGAACTGGTGGAGTACTCTGGATGCTGATGCCTGTGAGATCCCCATGATATCCCCAGCTGGACTTTGGAATGTACCTGTGGCTAGTATTCTTAAGCCTACACATACCATGATATTCACTGGGATGGGTTCCCCTCTGTTGGTTCTGTGTGTGAGGCATGGCCGGCACAGCTCAACAATTTGCTGTAGAATGTCCCTGTTCACTCTGTAGCGCTCCACTGTCTCCAGCTCATGTAGCCCCTGGTAGGCTACACTGGGTCTGTACACTTTTCTTCTCCTCCTCACTGTGGGTTGGTCATCAGCATTCACATCCTCACCACCATCAGCCTCTTGCACATATTAATGTATGAGATTGACAGCAGCCCCTAACATTTTGTTAGCTTTGTCAGGTATAATTTCCCTGTCTGTGTACACCGGTGGTGTAGAGTTTGTGTGAAAAACCAGACTGGAAGGTGTTTGCATAGTTTATAGTAGTGTGCTAGACTGTTCCATGTGTAATTGGCTGATTCTGATACATTTCACCTGACAGCTATGCTAGTTCTCCTTGATTGCCTTCCTACTGCTGTTTTCCCTTCCCATTGCCTTCCCGTTTAAGCCCTGAGGTGCACTGTGCATACCCAATGCTCAGATGTGAACAGAGCTGCTTTTTCCTGTTTTTTTTTTTGTTTTGTTTTTGTTTAAAACCCAATGCATGGTGCGCACACCCGTTTAGCCAGTGTAAACACTGCTAGGCAACCTCAGACACACCCCCTTCCTTAGTTGTGCTTAGCTTAGGGCAAACACGGGCCACAGAACTCCAATAAGCTTACAGCATCCATGACAATCCCCCTTATGAGGTCATCCACCTCTTAGACTTATACAATGGTGTTGCTGCACCTACACAGTTGGGTGCAAGCTAACACTAAGAGGAAATCTGTGATTCAGTATCAGTCCCATCATTTGCATAAAACGGAATGCTAATTCATAGTTACCACACTCACACTGAGCCTTCCCCCTTAGCAACCACTATTCCCTGGTATTGTTGTCTTATGCATGCTATTGACTATTATGGCAAAATGCTGATTTGGGTTTAAAAGCTTATTTCCCCCTTTTTTCTTATTTTCAGGGTGATCTTGTTTGCGCACCACTGTCCTATGCTTAAACGTCTGAGCTCGGCCAAAAAAAGTTTTTTTTTATAAATTTGCAATTATTTCTCATGCCAATGGCCATATATTTGGCCATTGGCATGCTTACTACATTGAATGCATGCTTTCTTTCGAGCTGTCATGCCTCCGTTTTATAATTTGCAGAAATGTATTTGGTTAGTAACCAAATACATTTCTGCCGGTTGCACAATTCCTGCACAGACGGCTGCCTGCTTCCTGGATCACTAATTCACCTCATTTACATGGTTTTCACCAGCAAATAAGGTAATTAGCATATAGCAGTGGTATCCATGTGGGAATAGTGTAGGTGTATTCGTGCACGTCTTGGGGGCTCGTTCCTGGATCGCTCGGCGGCCATATTGCGTGCAGCAGCTTTGCACTATTCAGGCACTCCATGCGGAGCTTGCTGAATCTGGGGGAATGTAAAACATTGGTTAAGATTAGATACAGCTTATATGATGATGATTTAATATTTAGAGAAATTTTAGCCACTTTATAGAAAAATTAAAGGTAAGTTGTGTAATACAAACAGGAACTGCAATATGAATTGAGAAAAAAAATAAGGTTATGGCATATTTAGAAAGAGGGTTAGTGGAGAGAAATAGTTTGAAGTTAAGTGAGTAAAGA
Organism: Protopterus annectens; assembly: GCF_019279795.1. Taxonomy (NCBI): domain Eukaryota; kingdom Metazoa; phylum Chordata; order Ceratodontiformes; family Protopteridae; genus Protopterus; species Protopterus annectens. The sequence goes on along the minus strand of NC_056745.1, from coordinate 1,110,924,575 downwards.
AGGGAAAATAATGAGTTGTAAGGTATGAATAGGTGAACAGGTACTTGTTCATATTTAGGGATATAGTTTATTATGGGGCTGAGGAAGAACAGAGACACATTTTGGCTAGGAAGTCTTTCAGAATAGATTTAAAACACTGCAGGAACAGTATTGACCTGATGGATATACTTAGGGGGTTCATCTTATCAACCTGGTATGAGTGCATACCATGTCCAGCAGATTTCATAGGTTTGTGGGCAGACAGGAGTTTTTGGTCACGGGATTGTAATGACCGATTGGGAACATGGTAGTGTAGAATGGTATTCAGTGCTGATGGACGCTGGATAATTTTATAGGAGGTAAGAAGCTGCACATGTATTAGTTGATGGGGTAGTTCTAACCAATTTAGGCTTTTTAGTGCTATACAGTGGTGGGTTCTAAATGGGGTATTTGCTGCAAATTATAGCATTGTTCAAATTTTGATTTTTGCGATGCCTGGAGGATGGGAGCACCATAAAATTATGAGGGCAGGGGCTGAGTACTATTTCATTAAATCCTCTAACAGCAGGCAAGGAATTTAATCACTTCTTATCTTTAAACAACTGATATTTTCTACCTGGCTTTTTATTTGCTTTTTTTAAGTTTTACTAGGATAAAGAAATCTATATATACATGTTCTAAAAAAGAAAATGCAACAAAACAGGAGAAGGGGTTAAGAGAAAAGGGAAAAACATGAGAATATGGATGGGGGAGTTGGACTGCTGTTAAGGTTTAATGAAATATTATGAATCGTGATACACTAGATGACATACAAATGAGAGGCAGTATAGTTGCACTTAGCATTCCTGCCCCATAGTGCTTAGTTTTCTAGTTCATTTATCAGCTGGATTACCTGCTGGATGGACTCTGCATGTCATCCCTATGCCCATGTGGGGGGTTTTACTGTGTCCTCTGTGTTATACGGGTCTTCATGAGTGTGTGTGTGTGTGTGTGTGTGTGTGTGTGTGTGTGTGTGTGTGTGTGTATATATTTGTAGGAAAGGGAGAACTGTGATGAATTATTGGGGTATTCAGTACAGCCAAAATAAAAAAAATGTTAAAATTAAAGGTAGTAGAGTATGTTTAAAGCTTGAAGTGGGGGATATGATCTGTACAATGAGAAAATAGTAGTAAAAAATGATATTCTCTTGCCAGCAGAGTTCTACAGCAGTGATACTGAGAACGTGTACCATAAGGATCTTTGAAGTAGGGGGCATGCTTTTAGTCTACAGCTACAACCTAGTTAAATTAAAATAATAAATTGATTAATTAGGTGCAACTAAGCTAAAATAAAGATGTCACAGAGAGAGTACCAACTAACAGCCAATGTATTCCAAATTGAGTCAAATTGTTTATACTCGTTTAAAAAGAAATTTATGTCACGTGGATATTGACTTCAATGTAAAAGGTATGAGTTTTTAAGTCAGTGAAAAATATTGGCATCAATGCATTGTTAGTTATAGAAACTTAATTTTGAGAAAAACTGAAAAGCTTTACACTGAAAGGACAACGGAAAGAAAGGAAAATCTTAGTGGCACAATGAAAACTATGACTGTTAACATTGCATATAATTGACCTTTACAGTGAACAGTGAAATAATTTTGTGTGAGTGTGTGTGTGTGTGTGTGTGTGTGTGTGTGTGTGTGTGTGTGTGTGTGTATTCACATGTGCACTGATGAAGTAAGAGCTTTTTATATTTATTTCCCATGGTATATTTCATTTATAGAGTCATAGCTCTCAGTCTTCCATCTACAAAATGAGGAACACTAGCCCTCATGATGTGGAACAAAATGGGCAAAATGTGGAACACATTCTAATGGATTACCAACAACTTCAACTAGGAAGGCCACAGTATGGTTAAAATATGCTGGTTTTACTTATAAAGAAGATATTTTAATGAATTAATATGATTCATTTCTATTTACCATGGATTTCACTTAAAAAAAATTCCTAACACTGAATGTGTGACAGAGTCTTTCAGTGTGGAACATTGAGGAACTTTGAGGAACATGAACTTTTTAAGATCGAAAATGAGGTACGTTCCTCATAATGAGGTACACTTGAGAGGTATGTATAAAGTGGTGTCAGTGATGGTTAGTGTACTGTGTAGATGTGTACTGAGCTGTAAAAGTCAGTATTTTGATGATGAGTCACCACGGTGACTTTGCAGACATTTTGTGAACTACATGAATTTAGGATTGTTTTCTTTAGTGCTAGAGTGTCTGCAATTTCATATGTGTGTGCTATTCTGTACCAATTAGGTTGGAATTATCAAATAAGACATTAATGCAGTAAGGGGTGGCGGATGAGTGAGGTATACCTGATCAAAGTACTGACTGCAAAAAATGTGCAAAATGGGAGGTGTCTAGCATGTTCAAAGCTAGATGGAAGCTTATATGACTTTAGGAAATGCATTGTGTAATAAAGTGAAGATGATGAAGTCACTCAGTAAGCTTAATCTGAAGGAGATAGTTATTTTGCTTACATTTAGTGTCATTTTGTCAGTGTGCTTTTCAGTCATTGTTTTTGTAAGTGATGGTATCCTACAGCCCTACTAGGAGTGGGTACAGTTATGCTATTAAAAATGCAAATTCCATGATAAGCAGCTGTCCAGATAATTGGCCAGATATGTCTACACTTTTAACAGCCTTTTTAACACCTTTATTGAATTATAGGTTCATAGGTAGGTACTAAGCTATCTGCCCGAAGGCATTTATAAGCCTAGCCAGAATGTGTTGGCTTTCGCCACCCCTTAGACTAGTTCCCTGTGCCTCTGTCCAGTAGAGCCACTGAAGTGATCCCTGGGGTAAACTTTCTGTTACCCATCCACTCGTCAAGGTTTCCTTTGAAGAGTGTTAGCGAGGAGCTCTGCCTAATGTAGATTGGGATCTTGTTCCAAAGCATGGGAAGTCTCTGGGACAGGAATCTATCCCTCCAGCACGTCCTATTTATTGTTGTGGTAAGGTTTAGATCCCTAGAGCGTGTGGCTTGAGGGGATAAGGTTTTCTTTAGGTGGAGCATGTCCATCAATTCTGGGTTGGACATGACCTTGTATGTCAGGCAGAGATCACCTCTGAGTAGGCGGTATGCAACCGAGTACAGCTGGAGTTTCTTCAGTCAAGCTGCATACGGCATCTGTTTGAGGCCAGTGATCCTCTTGGTGAAGTACTTCTGTGGTCTTTCCAGCTGTTACAGGTGTCTTGTAAGGTACACCCCAAATGTGGCATTGTACTCTATGATGGGCCTGATGAGTGATGAGTAGAGGGGCACAATGACCTCTTTTGATCTGGATGCGAACCCTTTTGTAATTAGGTGGGTCACGTAGAAGGATTTTCTAACCACTTTGACAATGTGATTATCAAAGGTGAGATTACTACTAAACTTGGGTCCTCAGATCCCTTATTATGTCTTCCGTATTTAAGGGACAATCAGCTATGTGGTTAGTTTGTGGGTACTTTGTTTTTTCCAAAGGGGATGACTATGCACTTTTTGGCATTTAGCTTGAGGCCATGATTTTGACACCAGGTATCTGTCTCAGTGAGACCCTTTTGGAGGATGTCTGTGTCAGCTGGAGAGTCAATTATAGCCTCTAGTTTGCAGTTGTCTGTGAACTTGGTCAGCCATAGTCCTCCTGTGCTTGCCTGTACCTCTGAAAAGTATATGCTGAACGGGAGGGGTCCTAGGACTGAGCCTGGGGAATGCCACTTGTAACCGGTTTAGAATCAGACCTAGCTCCTGCAACTCTCACCATGTGGGTTCTGTCCGTGAGCCAGTTGGCAACCCATCTTGTGATGTAGGGGTTTATGTTCAGGCTGGTGAGCTTGTCTATAATACCAGAATGGGGAATGGTGTTGAAGGCCTTAGCGAGGTCTAGGTAGGCAGTGTGTACCACCTTTCCCTCATCTATAGCCTTGGTAACTGTCTCAAGGAAGTCCACCAGGTTTAGGAGGCATGATCTGCCCTTAACAAATCTAAACTGGGTAGGGTCCAGTGTTTGGAGGTTCCCAATGTCTCTGTTAATGAGTTCCATGATGATGCGCTCCATAGCCTTGCAGACCAAGCTAGTCAGGCTTATAGGGTGATAGTTCCTGGGGTCTGTTGTGGCTCCACCTTTGTGGAGCAGAATAACTGTTGCTCTGCACCACTATATGGGTACATAGCTTGTGGAGAGGCTGAGTTTGAACAGTGTGTTTAGGTGAGGGGTTAGTTCTTCTTTGAGCTCGTGTAGGATGCAGCCTCGACACCGTCCGGTCCCATTGATGCTGTGTTTTTGGCTTTGGTGAGGGCTGTTTTAACCTGAGTGTCTGTGATTTCAGGGTCTCTACATTCTTCTGGTATGGATATGGGCCTTTTTGGGGGTGAGAGGGGGGTGAAGTTTGCGCTGAACCTGTCTGCCAGGATGTTGGCAATATTGGTCAGCTCAGTGTATTTTATGCCATTCTGCACTAACTCTGAGCAGATCTGAGCATTGCCACTTAGATTCTTGACATAGATAAAGAATGCCTTGTGGTTATCTTTGGAGTCCTTGGCAATTTTTCTTTCAAAGCTCGGCTTGGATGATTTTATGAGGGATCGTACTTTCTTGCTGATAGTGATCAGGGACGTCTTCCATTCTTGGGATTTTACTCTTTTCTGTACTAGTTTCCTCCTTCTATTGTATAACTTGTTTATGGCAGGAGTCCACCAGATTGGTTTCCTTTTCTTGGAGGAGTGAGTATTGGTTTTGCTTGGGATGGCACGATCCATGCATTCTTGTAGGTGCCCGTAGAATGCATTAGTAAAGGATTTTGCAGCTTGGACAGCATTATCTTTCAGCATGGGGGCTTTGAAACTTTCCACCTCGGTTTTAAGTAACGTGATGTTTGCTTTTGAAAAGTTTTTCACGGTGGTTTTCTTGTCCAGGGGTGGGGGCGGAATGTGGATATCCAAAGGGATTTGTTTATGGTCAGATCTAACCAGCGAGGGGTTGACCTCTGGTGTGGAACACTAGTCACCCATGTTGGTAATGACCAAGTCCAGTATATTGTCACCTCTGGTGAGAGTGTTGACCAGTTGTGCCAGGGCGTTTGAGTTTATAAATTCTATGAAATGTTGGGCAAGGGAGTTAGTACTTGAGTAGTTCTCTCAGTTAATGTTTGGGTAATTGAAATCACCCAATATTAGGGTGTTTGGTAGGACCTTTATGTTTCCCAGTGTTTCCAGAAACGCGGAATGGGAGTCCTGGGACATGGTGGGTGATCTGTAGCAAGCTACAATTTGAATTGCAGTTTTGCCCGTTGTTAGTTGCAAGTGGATGATCTGTGATGCATCGTGCTGTGCCACTAACCTGGAGGTGTGGGTATCCTTGATGAATATGGATATGCCCCCACCTTTTGTATTTCAGTTTGGGTTCTTTGGCTGAAATGTATGGTATGAGTTGTAGCCTGGTAGTGCTGGGGTGCTCTCTGGAGCCTTAAACCAGGTTTCTGTTACTGCACATATATCGATTTTTTCCATACTGAGGAGTGTCTCGAGTGCGTGCATTTTGAGGTTTAGACTTCTGGCATTGAGTAGCATTACCCTCAGTTTTTTCTTACTTGTGCTATTTACAGTGGTGGGTTTGTCTTTTGAGCCTTGCCTAAAAAAGGCACTATGGGGGTGCAAGAGCCTTGGCCAGTATTCGAAAGCCTAAGGGTGACAGGTGCAAACCATCTCTAGCAAAGCAGCGTGGCTTGTTGAGCATGTCATCCCAAGCGGACAGACACTGGATCCCCTTTGAATGACACCAGAAACATAGCCAATTGTTGAAATCTAGAATTTTGTCTTTATACTGTGGTATCATTCTTGGTGAGGCCAGGATGCTACTGAGGGTCAGGGTCATACCGACCTGGGCTACGTGATCAGACAGCTCTTCCATGTCTCTTTTCATGTAGTCCAGGGAGGTATGGCTCAGGTCATTCACACCAACATGGACAATGACAGAGTCATATTTGTACTTGTTCTGGAGTGACCTAAGTGCTTGTGTTATGTGGCAGATCCTGGCACGTGACAGGCAGCTAACAGTAACCTTCTCCTTATTCAGCCTAATGAGTGGGATGTCAGTGTGCTTGACTATAGAGTCACCTATTACTAGTATGTTGGGTATGTTATTTTGCCTTAAGGGCTGTGATTGCATGGCACACTGGTTATGTGAAGTATGTGCTTCATGGTTTGTGTCGGGGGGTGGAGGTTGCTTGGATGTTTGCTTTGGAGGTCTCTGTTGGTTTTTGCAGATTTTTATTTAGAGCCTCAGAGTATGTTTTCATGTATTTATGTGTGTTTTTTGCCAGTGCTGGTTTAATGGGTCTATGTGAGACTGGTGGTGTGATGCAAGTACCTTCTCCTCTTGACTGTCTGATCCAGTCTTGGGTTGAGAGAGCTTAGCCTCCAGTTTAGCTGTATAATTGCATCTCTCACATGTATTAGTGTTTGGTGGTAGGAGGAGGGGGTTGTCTGTGTACATGAGGCAGTTGTAACATTGCCTCAAAATGCCGAGATTCACCTGTTGGACTGGAGAGTACACCTGAAACTGCCCTTTGGACATGCCTGGATAGGTACAGTGAACTGTTTTACTGGATGGCTGGTAAGGTCGAATAGACAGCCTTGTCCGTCTGCACAGTACAGGAGAGTCTAGTGCTAGGGTTTATAAGTGCTTGCTATAAGTTTTGAGCAAGTGCTGGGCTGAGAAATGAATGGCTTGAGTGCTTAGGTTGAAAGTTTGTCTAGTTCCAAGGGAAAATTGAAGAGGAGACTTTGTGGAGCCGGGAATAGTTTTACCCTAGCTAACCGGTGCTGCCTGGCACGCAAAACCGGGCAAATATG